>NW_016107829.1:1026414-1064899 GCF_001604975.1 Cebus imitator | reverse complement strand
AAAAAAAAAAAAAAAAAAGATGGGTCCATTGTTAATGCAGGTTCATGTTTACTTTCTACACAGTCCTGTGCCTCTTCCAAAGGCTGGAAGGTTTTAGCAAGATATGCTTGTAAATGTTTGCATGTGGGAGGAGGTTGTTATTATTTTTAAAGCAAAAATCTCTTATAGCAGTGTGTAGCCCTTGCCAGGGGAAGTTACAATCTGGCTGCCTCTTTACCCGAAAAAAACTACATCCCGTCATTCCTTGAGCTGTGGCCAGGGCCAGCATGTGGCACTGGCCTGGGGCCAAGAGGACTCTGCTACTGGCAGGGAGGTGGTGACAGGCTGAGGGGGCTCAGAGGCTGCTCATCACACTTTCTCAGGGAAGCAAGTCCAAATTCATTTCCCTGGTTCATGCATTCCATTATACTCAAAGCCAGGAAGCACCACATAAAGTGATGATTTTTAAGTACACTTAAAACTACAGTATTGTTTTCCCATGACTGTGTTCAGTAAATTCCGGAGAAGGAAAGGTGCCGGGAACTTTCTCTGGGCACAGAAATGAGTAGTTATGCCTTGGGGATTAGGAAATAAAATGAATGCTAGTGATCTGGCCTCCAGGTGGAGGCGAGGAGAGAAAGGAGATGTTACAGGTTTCTTTGCCAAGCAGCGGTTCTGACTTGCCAGGATCTTGCTGGAGTAGCTCCTACTTTCCTGGGAAGGTCCAGCATCCAAATAACACCAGCCAGATGTGAGAAAACCCTTCAACCTGCCCACAGCCCCTCCTCTGGCTGGGAACTGAAATGGCAAGTCCACCTGGCTTTGTAAAAACAAAGAGGTCCTTCTCTCTGCCTGTAGCTTTATGGGTCTGCAGCTCTGGAAAAGCCTCCCTTTGATCTTGAGCTTTGAAGGGATCAAACAAGCTGCTTTAATGGGCGGGAATGCGGCTCTGAAAATCCTACCTTTTGTCAGTAAAGCATTTCTCTTTTTCCTCCTGGGGCAGGTGCAATGGAGGATGTAGTCTGCGTTCCAGGCCCTGAGCCAGATGTTCCTTCTTGCAACAAGTAGAACAAAGGAGCGAAAGTGAGATCAGGGCAGCCACTGACAAGGCCTTGTCCACAAATGAGCTTTGCCAGGTTTGAGAGTTAGTTCTTGATGTGTTCCTTCCTGAAACCTGCTTTAACTACACTGCATTTTACAGAGGCCAGAAATCAGCTGCTTTGGCGTTAACTGTGCTGATCATGACTTCTCCAAGCTTTTAGATTTTGTTTGGAAGAGGGCTCACCTTTAAGCAATGGGATTTGGGCTAACATCCTTTGATTTATGAGATATGCTTTCCAACCCTTTACAGCCTAGGATCCCAGACTCCTTCTGAATGCCAAAACAGCCTTTAAATAACCACTTTTATTCCCTTAGCCTATGCGGCTACTATGACAGCAGAAATAGAAAAAAGAAAAATTGGATCGTTTTTGTTTCCTGAGGACCATTCCAACATCACTCTAAGGAGATGCTGCTAACATCTCACATCAGATAGAGAATACATTCCTCTAGCTTACCTGAAATAAGTAGATTCAGCATATCCTCTAATTCCTGAATAAGTTGAAAACACTGTTCCCTTATAAATGTTTTCTAGAAATTGCCTTAAATGCCTTTAGGGAAGAGATGCTGGTGATTATGCCTCCAAATGATTTCATAACTATTCAAGCTGGCAGCTGAAATTTTCTTGGTGATTCTTATTTTCATTAAGCATCCTTTGAAACTGGATCCCCCAAGGTAGCTTCTGCAAGTCCCTAGACCCAGGATATGCTCCATGGCCAAAGTAACTAGCATTAACATTTGGGTTTCTTGTTTGCTTGTTTTATTTAAAATATATATTTTTTTTTAGAGACGGGGTCTCATCTTGTTACCCAGGCTATAGTCCAGTGGCCTGATCATGGCTTGACATCCCCTGCACCGGGGGCTCAAGTGATCCTCTTGCCTCAGCCTCTCGAGTAGCTGGGACAACAGGTGCATGCCACCATGCCGGGTTCATTTTCCTATTGTAGAGACTGGGTTTTACTGTGTTTCCCAGGCTGGTCTCCTCCTTCCATGGCCTCCCAAAGTGCTGGGATTATAGGCATGAGCCACCACATTTGGCCCAGTTAGGAAAACATTTGAATACCACAGTTTTATCTTGAAATTCTCACTGCACATTCAATGTAAGCCTCTTAGAAGAGACTTGTTAAATATCATTTAACCCATGTTTCCCTAAATCACTTAAGCAGGGGGAATGTTTTGTTTGCCACATAATGTTTAATATTCCTAGAACTAACTCTTGGGGAAACCGATGCTGAGACATTTCTCCTTGGAGCACAATCATAGGATCTATCTGCAGCACTTTCTTATTCACAGATTTGTTCCTAGGGAGTATGACTTGGTAGATCAGAAGTGGGATCCAGATTTTAAACAAGGACCCCAGGTGATTCTTACAGTGAGGTAAGTTTGAGAAATTCTGGCTTTCTATATGCCTACCCCCGCACTTTCTACCTGCCCCTCTTCACACATACAAACACACACATATATATATGCTAGTTATAAAAGCACACCATAAAATATACAAACCCCTGAAGGTAATAGAGATGATTTCTTCTTGCAGATAGAAGGCAGAGATAATGTAGGCAAGTTGAAGCATATAAAGTGCGTCTTTTTATTGCCAAACCTTTAAGAATAATGAGCATAGCAGCCTAAGAGAGTACAGGATAAGTCAGCCACACCAGATGCCCAGGAGGTGGCACAGAACAGTGGTGAAGCTTGCAGCCCTAGACTGAGGTCTCCCCCACCAACCAGGGTTTGTGATCCCCACTCTGCTGCCCTACATTTTCCAAGCCTCAATATCCTCATCTGCAAGATCAGGAATGATTTTAAAAAGTAGTATTTCCCTTACATAAAGTATTGTAGAGGACTAAATGAGACAACACAAGTAAATTCTTTAGTGTAACACCTGCCATGTTGTGCTAAGCAGTTTGCTTAATATTAGCTATTGTTTTTAAGCAAATATTTTAGGAGGCAGGAAAATACATAAAAAAGGAAAAGTGAGGGTGGAGAGAGCCTATCTTTGGATACTCCAAAAATCGCCCAGCAGAAGTCTCTTCCAAGTAAAGCACAAATAGGTAGGACATGGTGAGCTTGCTTTTTCCTTATCTCTGTTGCTATCGGCGTCTCCCAGACTCCTACAGTTTGAGTTTAGCATTTCTGGATGCTTCCCTTGTTCCCTGTGCTTTTAAACCTTCTGAGTTCAAGGCTACCAGCACCCAGGGCTCACCTCAGCTTCCTCAGCAAACCAATGCAAGGCAGCACAAAAAGGGTTACAGGCATGTTTCTAAACAAATAAGAACTGCCAAGGCTTGGTGCTGATATGAAATTATAATCAACCATTCACGGATTGCTAGTATTTATCATGTTGTTAGCATTGTAAATTTGTACCATTGTAGATAGGAGTCACACAGCTTGGGGCCCTGTACCTTCACCTATTGTTTTCCCCGTGTTATGATAAATTTCCAGCAACACTTGATTAAAACTGCCAATTTGTTGGGAATAAAGAGAATCTCTCGACACCACCAGGACTAATTACGTTGTCCTTGCCAAAGGGGTAGTTGAATAATTGCATGCGATTATTGCACAGGCATGGCGCTTTTCACGTCAGTAGCAAAGCAATGAAGATTGATTCCCTTTAATTAATCATTCAAAAAAAGCCCCCTTGTATCATTCCCCAAATAGGAGGGAGCATGTTCCTACATCTTTCTTCCAAAGGACGCCTGGATGCAATTGGTTCCCTGATGAGATATCAAAATGTGTGTGCCTGTCCGAGATAGGAGGACCTTCTCCGTAATTGATTGTGGATCCTATCCTCCTGATTCTTTATCCTCAGTCATGAACTCTCTTTGTAATCTTAACAGCCTGGAGCACATTTACATAGCTTTCATTAATTGTAACTCTGGCTTCTCATTAGAAGAGAAGGCAACAACTTTTATCAGATCCATATAGGCTTTATTTTAATATTTCAACTAACATGATACATTGGCCTTACATATTCTTAGTGTTTGGTGTGGTGGACCAAAGGCTTTATAGGACCACATGTTATCAGAAGGCATTGATATACACTCTTATGTATTATTTGCAGTTTGTTTCTTGCTTTTTCCCACAATCTCCAAATTCAGCCTTGTTTATGTTTTTTTTTATTGTTTTTGCTTGTTTCTTTTGGGTTTTGTTTTGTTTTGTTTGAGACAGGGTCTCACGTTCTGTCACCCAAGCTGGAGTGCAGTGGCACAGTCGCAGCTCACTGCAGCCTCCACCTCCCAGGCTTAAGCAAGCCTTTCACCTCAGCCTTCCAAGTAACTGGGACTACAGGTGTGTACCACTATGCCTGGCTAATTTTTGCATTTTTTGTAGAGATGGGGTCTCTCCATGTTGCCCAGGCTGGTCTTCAAACTCCTAGGCTCAGGTGATCCTCCTGCTTTGGTCTCCCAAAATGCTGAGATTACAGGTGTGACCCACCATACCCAACCTTGTTTATGTTTTGAAAACCCTATGCCTACTTTCTCAACTCAGCCGTTTATATTTTAAGACAAATTAAATTGGTATCTTGAAAGATTGCTTGTTTTTTTCACATACCCTATCACCATGACTATTAGTAGTCTTTGCTCTGGAAAAAGACTTAATTAGCAATATTTATTGATGGTGTTCTGCAAAGACTTGTGCTTGATGCTTTGGAGTGATGCTGAAGAAGGACAACGATATGGTTTAGCTCTGCATCCCCACCCAAATCTCATCTTGAATTGTAATCCCCACATACCACGGGAGGAACATGTAATATTCTTATGTTGAGGAAGGGAGGTGATTGGATCCTGGGGGCAGTTTCTCCCATGCTATTCTCATGATAGTGATTGAGTTCTCACCAGATCTGATAGTTTTATAGCATCTGGTATTTCGCCTGCTTACATTTCTCTCTCCTGCTGCCTTGTGAAGAAGGTGCTTGCTTTCCCTTTGTCTTCTGCCATGATTGTAAGTTTCCGTGGACCTTCTCAAACATTTGGAACTGTGAGTCAATGAAACCTCTTTCCTCTAGAAATTACCCAGTCTCAGGTATTGCTTTATAGCAGTGTAAAAACGGACTAATAGAGAGGATTGTATTGCTTTCTAATTGGGAAGCAAAATGGTGACATAGAAAATATCCACTATGGGTACATCTCCACTTTCCACACCTGGCTCTCACCATCTCATCTCTCTTCCGTCTTCAGAAAATACCATATTAACACATATTTATATAAACCAAGTTTCAACGTTTTAAGTCACTAGAGGAATAGAGCAAGTGTCCATCTTAGCATAGGCATTCCCTTCATTTTTGCTTTGCACCTTTCTCTCTGAAGCTTTTTCTCCTTTTCATGTCACCTCTACCCTCCCCTACTCAGTGTGCCAAAGCCCTTGCTCTGTGTGGGGTTGTCTTTTTTAGTAAATATAGAAACACAGAGCTTGAGAGTATCTCAAACAGCATCTATTGCAACACGTTGAATATACAGATGAAAAAACTCAGGTCTCGGAAGAAATGATCCCTCTGTGGATGTTCAACAGGGCAAAATAAAAGAAGGGGGAAAGAATGACGAATTAGCAGAGCCCCAGCCTAGGGTAAATACTACAGGTTTTGGAGTCAGCCCTGTACAAAATCTCAATTCCGACGCTAATGTGTTTCCCTTGAACCTCAACTTTTACATCAGACATCAAGACACGACAACATGTTCTTACAGAGTTATTGTAAGAATGATAAGTCATACAGGTAAAGCAATGGGCACCAAAGATTCTTAGGAAAAGATAGCAAAAATGACAATGATGGTACCAATGTATAGTGTCTGCTGTCATATTTTCCAGACCTCAGTATCTTAAATTTTGAAAAGAACTACAATTGGTTAATCAAAAGTTTTCTTTATTTTACTCCTAGTTTATTTTTACTCTGGGATCAGTCAGGGATTTCTTAGATAAGGAAGATCTAAGAAAAATCATCACCATGGCTCACTAAGCTTCTCCCTCACCATTATTCTTCTCTTCTTCCATTTTTATACACAGAGAACAGAGCTGGGGTGAGAAGATGAACATATAAATTCAAGTCCTTGCAACTTGGAACTCACAGGAAGATGAATAGATGATTGAGGCATCACTCAAAAAACCCCTAGAAGGAAGCTTCTGTTAACAAGCCCCATCTTGGAGATACTTGGTGGGGATAGACAGATGGGTTAGATGCTAGAGCCCTCTACCTTAGATGGACCTTCGATTCACCAACTCCCTGTAAAACTGCTCCCCATCTTATCCATAAGCTGAGATCCTTCTCTTGACAGATGTTTCTTACTTGGCATATACATTAGTAATTCTCACATTTTAATCTGCACCACTCGGAGATCTTGTTAAACTGCAGATTCTTATTCTGTAGTTCTGAGGTAGGGCCCAATATTCTGCATTTCTAATGAACTTTGCAGGGATGCCAATGCTGCTGATCTTTGTGTCCATGTGAGTAGGAAGTGACAGGTCATTGTTCCCTGGATGCTACTGCAGCATCCAAAACTTAATGTCAGTCTCAGGACAGTTTTAACTAATATGATCATTACATGTTTTATTTAAACAGTTTAGCCAGGCGCGGTGGCTCACGCCTGTAATCCCAGCACTTTGGGAGGCCGAGTCAGCTGGATCACGAGGTCAAGAGATTGAGACCATCCTGGTCAACATGGTGAAACCCCGTCTCTCCTAAAATACAAAAAATTAGCTGGGCATGGTGGTGCATGCCTGTAATCCCAGCTACTCAGGAGGGTGAGGCAGGAGAATTGCCTGAACCCAGGAGGCGGAGGTTGCGGTGAGCCGAGATCACGCCATTGCACTCCAGCCTGGGTAACAAGAGCAAAACTCTGTCTCAAAAAAAAACCAAACCAGTTTATAGGAATAAACACATAATCTCATGTCAATTATTATTATAAACATATATGCATATATGTTTATAATATTAATATACATGTTTATAATAAAAATAAACATAATTATATGTATATAATACCAATAGTCCACTATTTTATTTTCTTATATGAGGATCTGTACTCATGAGCATGGGGCAATATATGGGAGGGGTGGAGGAGGTGTGGCTTATAAGACAGTGAGAATTTTTTCCCAAACCCTTCTCTGCCTTCCCCAGCAATTGCTTCTATTACATTGCTGCTAAGGTTTCTCTCATCCCTGAACTAGTGCCTTCCCACTATGGTCCACCTGCCCTGGGCCCAAGCCCCAAGATAAGCTGCCAATGTCCATCAGCCACTTGTGCCTGGCCTTGCTCTCAGAGGGTTGGCATGAGAACAGAATAGATGAGTACATACAAAATGCTTAGAATGGTGCCTGGCAAAGAATAAATATGCAGTTTTTTTAAAGTTACAATTATTATTATTGCTGTTGATCTTAGAACATAACTGTTTCTTCACCCCTTCCTCCCTGCCCACCACCCTAACACTTTCCTTTGCCGTTCACTAACCTGCCCCATGTATGCTGTGCCAAGGGTTATGTTCACAGTGCCCTTCTTGGTGACTAACTGACCCAGAGTTGTGGATTCATGCCAAAAAGTCCTCCCTGTGTCAAGACAAAATTAGAACAAATTTAGTTATAGATCAAATTGACTTTTACTCAAGATTGATGAATTGGAACCACTTCCATTCTTCAAAATTGAATGACAGCATTCCGCAGGCAACAGCAAAACAGTAGGTTTTGCAAGGTGAGAACAAGGAAATCAAACAATAGAAAAAAAAATGGGGCTGGGCACAGTGGCTTACACTTGTATTCCTAGCACTTTGGGAGGCCGAGGCCAGAGGATGACTTGAGGCCAGGAATTTGAGACAAACCTGGACAAAATTCTGTCTCTACAAAAATAAAAATTAAAAAAAAATTAGCTGGGCATGGTCGCACACACCTGTAAGTCCTAGCGACTTGGGAGGCTAAGGTGGGAGAATCACTTGAGCCCAAGCGGATGAGGCTGCAATGAGCCATGACTGTGCCATTGCACTCCAGACAGCACAACAGGGAGACCCTGTCTCTAAAAATAGAAAGCAAAGCTGATGATTGGTTAACATCAGGTTATTTCAGATTAGTTTTTCATAAGGGCTAAGGAAGAGGGGACTTCTTAGTATGCTGACTTGGAAAGACAGGAAATCTCCTGTTTTCAGAAAAAAACACCTGTTCCATTTTGGGATCTAATCCTTAAAGTTCAGTTTGATTATGTGGCATTTAGCATGAATGACTCCATTTTTGTTTGGTCTGCCCTTCTGGGGCCTAGTACAGGAACTCAGCCCAAAACAATGGCTTCCCACAGTTTTTGCTTAACACTTGTAACGTACAGAGAACTGCTAGAAGCTGAGATCACACTACTGTACTCCAGCCTGGTGACAGAGGGAGACTTTGTCTCAAAAAAAAAAAAAAAAAAAGAGAGAACTGCTAGAGATAGTATCTCCTCTTTTACTATATCATAGGAAGGTCAAGAGAAAATTCAAGATGGTGCCGAAGGCAAGAGCATTGTGGCAGGCTAGCAGGGCAGCTTGTTTTAAACAAGGATGACTTCACAGTGTGGTTCTGGTATCACTCTACAGACTACAGAATATACTGATCATTCAACAAACCTGTATTGAGCACAAGCCCTACTTGGCACTGGTTTTACAAACGTGACTAACACAAAGCCTGCCTCTGAGTACTTTATAATCTTCTGGGGGGGGCTTTTGCTTCTCATCCAAGTAAAAGCAGAATACAATCAGCATTATGGGAGTGTGAAACAGGGAAGGATTCACTCTGACTTGGGAGAGTGGGGAAAGGCATGAAGGAATGTGTGACATTTGAGGGAGAGTAGAAGGTTGGCAGATAGTGATGTGGGGAGAGGCCCTCCAGGTTGAGAGAGTATCACCAGCAGAGGACCAAAGACATGAAAGTAGAAGGATGATTGAAAAACTGCATAGAGTTGACAGATGCATGAGGGTCAGGAGGAATGGTTGTAGGGGGGCAGGCAGGCTAGGTGAGACCAACCTGAGCCTTCAGGGCTCTTCACATAGCTTAGGTTTCATTCCAGCAGTGACGGGGAAATATTAAGACATTTGGCAGCCAGCAGCTTCATTTTTTTAGGAAGTCTGTATCAGTGGAGAGATCAACTGAACAGGAAAACCTGTTAGGTGATAATTACAATCATATTCTAGGCACAAAAAGTGAAGACAGTTATATTAGTCAGTGCTCGCATTGCTACAAAGAAATACCTGAGACTGGTAATTTATACAGAAAAGAGGTTTAATTGGCTCACAGATCTGCAGGCTATACAGGAGGCATGGCTGCATCAGCTTCTGTGGAATCCTAGGGGAACTTACAAACATAGTGGAAGGTGATGGGGGAGCAAGGCATTTCACATGGTGAGAGCAGGAGCAAGGGAGAGAGATGGGAGTGGTGCCACACACTTTCATGTGACTAGATCCATGAGAACTCACTTTCACAAGAACAGCACCCAGAGGGACGTCCACCCCCATGATCCAATCACCTCCCATCAAGTCCCATCTCCAACGTTGAGGATTAAAATTTGACATGAGATTTGGGCGGGGATACTGATCCAAAACAAAGCAATAGTCTTTAGAAGTAGGTATTAACAGAGGGGTTGAATATGAGAATCCTAGCAGAAAGCCAAGCACCATGTAAAACACATGATTTCAAATCAAGCTAATGTATTCTTGAAACTCCTTATGTTAGTCTGCTCAGGCTACCATAGCAGTTTACCACAGATTGCTTCTCAGCCTTTTGGCTAAGATCAAGTGTAGCAATATACCATAGATTGGGTGGTATACACAACAGAAATTCATTTTCCCATAGTTCTGAAGGCTGGAAGTTCAGGATCAAGTCCAAGATCCTTGTCGGCAAGGAACAAGGGTTGGTTCCTTCTGAGACCTCTGTTCTTTGTTGTAGTATAAGATGGTCATCTTCTCCCTGTGTCTTCACATAGTCCTTCTTCTGGGTTTGTGTCCTAATCTCCTTCCTTTGTGTCTTTCTGTGTCCTATTCTCCTCTTCCTCTAAGGACACAGTCAGATTGGATTAGGGCCCACCCATATGCTCTCACTATACCTTAATCGCCTCTTTAAAGGCTCTCTATCCACAAGCAGTCACATTGTGAAGTACTGGAGTTAGGGCTTCAATATATGAATTAGGGAGGGGGTGACACAATTCAGCACCTGATAGTCCTGTTTTAGTCCTCACATGTGTTGCACCCAATGCACTGTGCATATCCAGTCACGTCAAGAACCCAATCATGAATATGTGCCTTCAAATGCACACTCTGGGTTGTAGCAGCTGGGTTAGACCTCCCAGAGCAGCCCATATATTTTCGTCAGTTTCCCCCAAAATAAAAATAATGCAAGATAAAAATGGAAATAAGAGCATTTATATTAATGCATTTCTGAAATGGCAGTTCTTGATTCTGAAAGAGACTTAAGGTCAGGTGGGTTGGGGGCAGACAGATCGGATTTGAGGTGTAACGTGAGTGATGCTCCTACGCCTGAGAAGTACTCATGGTCCCTCTTGTAGACAACTCAGAGCAAACTGGACAGACTGGATCCACCCTTCTTCTCTGCTGTAGTTGTGCTTTTGTAGAGTCAACCTTGAAGAAACCCATTTTTACAAATCCTAGCTTTTTTTCTAAAGAAATGCAAATGTCTCTCTTCTTCACACATGCACACACACACACACACACACACACACACACACAACAACCATATACAATATCAAGAACCAGCCCCTTACCTCTAACTAAATGTAACATTATGGGGCTCACTGCATTACCATGTTTTTAAGTCCTGAGGCAGTGACCCCTGATAATCAGTATTCTAGGTGTAATCTCAAATTCTGTGCTGTTTTCCAAAAAAGCATTAACCTTTAAGGTTTACATTAGGCAGCGTAAAGTTTATTTTGATTTGTCCGTCACGATCACCCCTAGATCTCCTTCCACCTTCCTGTTTCTGATGGTTCCCCCACCTGGAAGGCCTGGATAGTGCAATGCCATGCTATAAAGAAAAATAAAGGCCAGGCATGCTGGCTTACGCCTGTAATCCCAGCACTTTGGGAGGCCGAGGCAGGTGGATCACGAGGTCAGGTGTTCGAGACCAGCCTGGCCAAAATGGTGAAACCCTGTTCCTACTAAAAATACAAAAATTAGCTGCGCATGTCTGTATTCCGAGCTACTCGGGAGCCTGAGACAGGAGAACTGCTTGAACCCGGGAGGCAGAGGTTGCAGTGAGCTGAGATCGCACCACTGCACTCCAACCTGGGCAACAAGAGCAAAACTCCTTCTCAGAAAAAAAAAGAAAAGAAAAAGTATTTTCTAGCTTCCCAAATTGTCTCTTCTGGGAGCCTATTTATCAGAAGGTGCAATACAAAGAAAGGAAGTACTGTAGGTAGATATTATAAATTCCATTGGGGTTTCAGAAGTTGAACCATCTATTTTATTCTAGCAGGAGATGTTTTCTATATATCTGCTGATTGCACATTCATTCTTTAATCTTTATACATGAAAAGCTAAAAGCAGAAAGCTATGGACTAAAATTTTCCCTGTAAATTGTTGAACATTTGCAACAGATATAGAAAATCACAGTGTGAAAGCCATTAAAGCTGTGAAAAAATAAATTGGAGGCACCACAGGAAATGGAGGTTTTACATAAGGACAAGGAGCCAGCCAGAGTTTTCAAGTCCACTTTGTAATAAAGGAAGTTATGATCGACATAAAGCCTACTTTGGGAAATTTACATTTTGATGGATAATACACTTATACCAATTAATATGAAATGTTTCTGGTTTACCTACGACATGCTTCTAATAGATAGTCCACATGCGTCTTTAGCAGAATGTAACTGCTAATATTTGAAGTGCAGGTAATTCCTTGGTTCTCATTTAAAATACCATAATGCTCTCCTTGCTCCAGGCAGGCGAAAATAAAATCTCAATTAAAATAAAAGCAGGCATAGTTCCAGTTAAGCAATGATCATTTAGAGAATTAATGCAATAAAGCTTTCTCCATGAAGTGCATAGTCAGCATGGCGTGGGAGCAGTCATGCCGGACTGGGATTCCAGTCCCCTGGACCCGGAATTAGCTGCTCTTTCACCAGGTTGTTCAATTTTGCATACATCACTTAACTTCTTAGGGCAACAACTTCCTTATGGATAAAAAATAAGACTTTTACCTATCATCTCTCAGACCTCATCTAGCTTTGAAATGCTGGGATTTATGATCTAAACAACCTGTGGAAATCCTTCCAGCATTGAGAAATAAAAGCATTCAAAGGAGCTTAGTTTCACTACAATATAAACACAAGAAAATTAAGAAAATAGAACAGTAACTAGGTGAGGATATCACAAACTGGCAGCACTGTGCCAAATTTGGTCTTTAATGTTTTGTTTGATTAGCACAGCATTTTTGTTAAATAAATAAATAAATAAATAACCCTTTAGGTATCCATGTCTCAGAAAATGCACAGCCTGGTCCCTATCATTACAAACTTTATCAGGCATTTGAGCTTCTTAAATGATTTCTACTGCTCCCCTTTGCTTCAGAGAAACATTTCGCTCCTCCCACCTTTCTGGGGATTAAGAGGGTTTTGCTACCTTCTAAGCACACTGGCGATGAGGCAAAAGGAGTGGAATCTTGCTGCTGTTCCCTAGCTCTGCTGCAGAACTGACCTCACATCTTGTTCCATTTCTTATTTACTCAATCGTTTTCCATTCCAGGTCTCTCTTCACTCCAATGCCGGTATCTGAGTGGAAAGGATAGGGCAGACCTTCTAGGATTAATGAAAATGCCCAATAAATACTTAGCTCTTTATATCCCTCTGTTTATCTTTAGGGCTTGGGAGAAGGGGAGGAACGGAAATATTAAGTAAAAGCTTTGACACACTCCTTAGAGCAGAAGAAATCAGAAAAAGAGTAAATGTAATCATCATGAAACCAACTGTCTACTAATGCGAGGGAAAATAAGACGGCCTTAAAAAACCAGTGAAAACTGTTCTCAGGTTTTCCCATTCATTATCTTGTAGAGTAAAAGAAAAACATAGATGTAGTGGAAAGAAAGCAGGGCCAACCATCATCACCTGAGTCCTCTCTGAGTCTTAGCCGCTATTTCTACAAATGAAGAAGCCAGCACTGCTTCATTGGTTCTAAACCGTGGCTGCATTTAGAAGGACCCAGGGAGATTTTTAAAATATAGATGCCTGGACCTTACCCAGAATCCCTGGAGAGAGGGCCCTGACAACTGTGTAACTGACTTTTTGTTCTTTTTTTAGATAATATATAAGCCAGAGTTCTCACCACTCGTTTGAGTTAGTCATCTCTGAGCACTCCAATGTACATGCCTGATGCATGTGTTTATAAACTTGTTTGCCTTTCTCTTGTTCGTCTGTCTTTTGTTAGTCTAATTTACAAGGACAGCCACAGAGTGTAAGATGGGTAAAGGAAAAACATGTTTTTCTCTCCTACAATATAAAATGAATACAAATGTGCACATATTTGTATGTAAGTATAAAAGCATATATTAGCATATATATCTTAAATCTTTTCACTAGAAGGTCAAGGGAGCAGTGACTTTCTGGTGGCACAAATCTCGGTTTCCAAACATCACTCTAAATATGCCAGATCTTCGTGGAAATTTGGACGATTGTTGTAGTCCAAGAGGAGCCCACGGTATCTGGTGGCACCAGAAGGTAAGGAAATGCTCAAAGAATAATGGGGACATATATAACCCACTGGATTATAACCCATGGACTATACCCCGATTCTACAACCAGTGGATTATAGCCCACAGAATCATAGGATTATTCACATAATAGAAATTTATGAGTCAACACTGATACAAATAAAAAGACGCATAAGGAGAAGAGAAAACTGTTCCTTATAACAGAGAGCTATAAAAATAATAATAAATAGAAAAGAAATAATGGCATTAAAAACATCTTTTGGCGGCCATTATGGTAATTATTTCAAGCAGGAAACATCAATGGATGTTAGAGCGAGTAGGATTGTGGAATGGGGAACACAGTTTTACATGGTCTCAAAGTATCTGTGCCAAAATATTTATTAATCCATATTTTTTAAAAAGTAACTCACAGTAGAAAAAGCTGGTAGACACTATCCAAATCGAATGATAAATGTAAACAGCACTCAGTAATCGGGAAAACAGGCGTCATGTGTTTCCCAAGAGAGTTAAACAAAAGAGCACAATCTCTGTGATATTCCAGCTAAAAATCTAGCCAGAATCTAATCATAAGAAAACATGAGACGATTCCAAATTGGGGGACATTCCATAAAATAACTGATGTATAATCTTCAAAAATGAGAAAATCATGAAAATCAAAAGAAGACAGGAACTGTTCCAGATCAGAGATAGAGACAGGTGACAGCTGGGAGCAGCCCCCTGATCCTGGATGTGATCTTTTGCCACAAAGGACATTGCTGGAACCATCAGCGAAATTTGAATTCAGTCTCTGAGCAAAGAGTGTACCGGAATTCTGGGTGCTATTCTGGCAACTTGTCTGTCATTTGAAATGTGGAACTTTTCCCCCCTGGGCTAGTTATTGATGTGTTATCTTCCTTCCTACTCCATCAGCTGTCTGACTGCAGGATCCACAGGTCGGCTAGTTATCCCTCCACAGGACCTAGAGTGTGGTAAAGCCTCGTAAATGTTTGTGGAAGACAGGAGAGGAGAGAAAGGGGACACGGGAGAGAAGGAGAAGGACTAGGAGAAGCTAGCCAAAAGTAGACATGTGACCTCTCTGCCAGACAGTTCAGTCGGGCTAGATTCCTAGGTGACGCTGGGCTAGATAATGGTTGTGGAAAATTCTATCCTTGCTTTACTTAAAGTGTCTCTGGAGGAAAGAAAAATCACTGAAGTGTGTTTTTGGACCAGCTTGTCATTAGCTGGAAAAAGCTATTTTGTTGCCTTAATTAGTTTTATTGTTTTGACATTTTAGCTTTTTAAAGGCTTTGTGCTAGAATTCAAGTACAGTATTTCCTTGCAACAGAGTCTATTTTAATGAATGATTATTATACAAATGAACCTGTTAATAGGTTCCCTTTTTTCCCCCAGAAAACAAACCAAATTCACAAAGAAATACTCAAGGGCCCCCCGCTTTATATTAAACACGTGTGTGTGTGTGTGTGTGTGTGTGTGTGTGTGTGTGTGTGTGTGTGTGTTTTCTTCCTTAAAACAATTTTTATAAAAATCATACTTGGTTCTGCTACAAAAATCTAAATGAATGTTATGGTACATTGACACGTAAGTAATGCAAGGTATTTAATAATTAGACCTTTCCCACTAATTTTTTTTTCAGATTAGAAAAGGTGCTAATAAAATAATGCATTTGCCAAAGCTCCTCCGTTTGTTCAGGAAAATCTTTTAAGGATGCTAATTCTTTGCTTCCTGTCTTAAAAACCTACGCTTTCCTGTGTGGATACTCTTATTTCCAGTGGCCAAGCCTTGAACAGGCTGCTAACTATATGAACAGAAGATCTTGTTCCTGGACAAAACGCCCCACCCATCTGCTCATAAACAATGATCGCATTTGTTGGAGCTAAACCTCCATGGACTTCACTGAATGTGGCATTACCCCATCCTAAGGGATGCCATGGCATATTACCCAGCAGGATTCCAGTTACAAGAGCATGGTAAACAATTAGAACTCATTTACATTTTACAATTAGGTTTCACTTAACATTTTACTGTGATTTTTACACGCATCAAAAGCTTTATTTCACATCTTTACTAAATCCACAAACCGTGAATTTAAGCATCCCATATTTTTGACATGTTATTCCACATGCTAAATGTCAGTAGTCTACATTTGGTTGAACAAAGGCTAAGAATTATACAAGAGTATGCCCAAATTGAAATGAAATGACTCTGAAATCTAAAAGCTAAGCTAAATCATTTACAGCAGCTTCATAAAAGCCTGTGAGATGAAATGCAAATTTCCTCTGGTGTTAAATAAAATATGTTTAACTCATGTCATATATTCTAAAGGTCTCCCAGGATAGATTTCTGAAGGTCTGTCAGTTTATTAGGGCACAGATGATATCCATCAATTGGAAATCAATATGTACTGCTGGGTTGTAATTATAAATTATTGGGAAAATACAGGTGGTAAATAGGCAGGGTATTTCTTGCTAATAGTTTGAAATAAAATTAGTTTGATTTCTAGTATGTGGGTTGAGAAAGAATTTTTGTGTATTTGCTTTTAATCTTAATTTTTTTCAAGGTTTGGTTGCCAGAGGAACAGTTTCTCTCTATGGATTATTGCATTTTAAATTCTGAAAAACAGTGCTCTACAAATCCAATATGATGATGTTCATAGGGAAATAACATGCATTTACATTTTATTGGTACAAATAAGAGGGAATTTTTCTGCCTCTTTTCTTTCTTTTTCATGGTCACTTTACTTCCAAATATACAACAGTACGCATTCATTAGCTTTTTAAAACATTTTCAGTACAGAATTTCAATTGCTTTTCTTTTTCAAAGTTCCCTATCCTGCATTGCTGCCTATATAATAAAATATTCCTTTGTATAAATATATATAAAAGGATTTTACATTCAGCAAAAATAATCTAAAACTTCACAGAGAGAAATTTTTGTCTTTTTACATGGGCTGTCTCATTTGTCCACTAAATTCCACCACTAATGTTATCTATAATGTAGTTTTTCCAAAAATTGGCTTTGTTTGCCTTGTCAGCAGAGGAGAAGGATTCTACCTTCAGGACTAATTCTTCATAATCAGTATTTGCATTCAATCCTGCTATTGATTCATTCATGGCTTCCAGCCAGTATTCTGTTAGCAGCTCTCTACTTTGTACCAGGCACAAATGTGACAGCTGTTGCCCTCATGGTACACAGAATCTAGTAGTCAAACATGACAACAAAGAATGACACCTTTTGAGGCAAAGAATAGAGAAGAAGTATTTGGGGAGTGCCAGGGGAACATAATGCAGGAAGCCCTACTGGAAGGAAGTCTTTCCGCTACGCAAGCCTTGAAAAACAAGGAAGGTGGGGAAAGCTAGAGCGTACTCTCCTATCTCTCTGCTAGTCTATTAAAAAGAGGTGAAGATGTGAGAAAGACAGAAAACAGGGACTCAGATTAGAGGGGCAGCCATGCACCAGCTCCAGAGAACTAAGGACACAGAGCTACATCCTTGACACAAACTCTGGAGAACTGCAATTAGCTCATCAGTGATTAGGTCATACTGAGAATATTCTCAAATGTAAGCACATTACCTGAGATCCTCCCTCTTATTTTTAGTAAAGGCTTCAAAAAACACCCAAACGCCTCAGGAAGGCATTAGTAATTATTCTTAGTTCAAGTGCAAATGTTAATTCTACTCATAGAGTCAAATATAGAAATATTTTATAAGAAAAAAATAAAAATATTAGAACATTTTGGGCTATCAGTACACAGTTCTGATCCATTGCCCAAACATTTTATCCTACAATATAAAATATCCACATATCCACACATGCACTATACACACATGGACATGGACATCAAACACAGAGACACATACATATAGGCATCAAACACATTCATACATGGAAACACACATGCAGCCACAAACATACAGATGTAGATACACATATAGCCACAGATAGAGTATCATTTAAAATAGCATCCTAGTCATAGTACAGCAAATTATGTTCTCACTATTCTATTTTCAATATATTTTCACTTACATCCATCATTAATCTTTCATTACCCACTTCCTGCTTGGCTGAAATAGCCAAGATAACTGAAAACCCAAATACAGTGCCTACATCTTCAAAGCCCATGTTGCTTCTCTACTCCAGTGTGCTGCTCTGATATTGAGTGACACTTTCACTGACTCTCTTTAACTGAAAAGCAAACTAAGTGGGAAATAAAGATGAAAGAAAAAGGAATGTTAGAAGAGGAAATACTGTAATGGTCAAATAACTCAATCCTCAAAGTTTCCTTTTAGAACATTTCTAGAATTGTCTATTCCGCTGATGATTAACCATTGAAATGCTAATTTAAACCATCTACGGTTGAATGAGCCATTTCTGTCACCCACTTCTTTAAGCCATAGGTAGGAAATCTCCACCCTCAAGGTCCTTGTTCTGAGAGTTCCAAATGCTGTTTCTTAACGCTAACCTTCGGATTTTGCTTTATGGATAAAAGTATGCTAAAAAGGCAAGAAATGAGAAAACATGGGTGTCAATTCCAGACCCATCTCTTACTGGCTGTGGAATACTGGATATGAACTGTATCTGAGTCTCACTCAGTTTCCTCATACGTAAGTATCATGTCTGCTTACCTTTGAGTTTTTTAATCTGTGTGGGCAGTAGTTATCCTTATCCACAATTTTGAATTCCACGGTTTCACCTGCCTGTGGTCAAACACCGTCTAAAAATCTTAAATAAAAAATTCCAGAAATAAATAATTCATAAGTTTTAAATTGCATGCCGTTCTGAGAAACATGATGAAATCTTATACCATCCTATCCAGATGTTAATCATGCCTTTCTCCAGCATATCCATGCTGTATATGCTCTTCAATGGTGACTTAGTAGCTGTCTCAGCTAGCAGACTACTGTCTCAGTATCGCAGTGCTTGTGTTCAGGTAACCTTATTTTACAAAATAATAGTACCAAGAGTAATGCTGATAGCATATTGTTATAGATGTTCTATTTTGTTAGCTATTGCTGTCAATCTCTTACCGTAACTAATGTACAAATTAAAGTTTATCATAGATATCTATGTATAGGAAAAAAAATAACCCATATAGGATTTGGTACTCTCTGTGGTTTCAGACATCCACTGGGGGCCTTGGAAGATGTCCCTCATGGATAAAGGGAAACAACTGTATAAAAGAATAAAATAATGAACATGAGTACTTTGTTGGCTATAATGTACTTCTATCAGTCTGTTCTCACATTGCTACAAAGAACTACCTGAGACTGGGTAATTTATAAAGAGAAGTGATGTAATTGACTCACAGTTCTGCAGGCTTTACAGGGAGCATGGCTGGGGAGGCCGCAGGAAACTTAAAATCATGGTAGAAGGCAAAAGGGAAGCAGGAATGTCTTACATGGCTGGGGATAGAAGAACAGAGTTAAGTGAGGGGTGCTACACACTTTTAAACAATCAGATCTCGCTGGATGTGGTGGTTCATGCCTTTAATCCCAGAACTTTGGGAGGCCAAGGAGGGCGATTACCTACGGTCAGGGTTTGAGAACAGCCTGGTCAACATGACGAAACCCTGTCTCTAATAAAAATACAAGAATTAGCCTGGCATGGTGGTGCTCACCTGTAATCCCAGCTACTCAGAAGGCTGAGGCAGGAGAATCACTTGAACTCAGGAGGCAGAGGTTGCAGTGAGCAGAGATCCTGCTACTGCACTCTAGCCTGGGTGACAGAGGGGGACTCTGTCTCAAAAAAAAAAAATCAGACCTCATGATAATTTACTCACTATCATGAGAACAGCAAGGGGGAGATCTGCCCCCACTAGCCAGTCACTTCCCACCAGGCCATTCTTCCAACACTGAGTATTACAATTTGACATGAGATTGGGGCAGGGATTCAAATCCAAACCATAACAATACTATAAAAACTCAAAGCCGGACACATACATAGTCCTAGATACTCGGGGGATGCTGAGGCAGGGGACTGCTTCAGGACAGGAGTTTAAGGCTGCAGTGAGCTATGATCATGCCTGTGAATAGCCACTGTCCTCCAGCCCAGGTAACATAATGAGATCCTGTCTATAAAAAAAATCAAAATATTATTGTTCTTACCCAATCATTATCATCACACAGTAAAAAAAAAAAAAAAAATGTATAACTCTATGCCAGAAGAGACAGAAAGAACCGTAGTCTTAACCATGCAAATTTACATTTAAAAATATTTACACTCTGATCAACTTAATTCCTTTACAAATAGTGTATTTTACTTTTCCCTGTCCCATTATTTAAGTATTTCCTTGGAAAGCTCATGTATCAAAGGGTTTTAGGACTATAGCATCTTTGCAGAGTTGGGAAAGTACTTTCTAGAGCACACCCAATTTTTATAAAATGTAGCTTTCATATATTTATATAAATCCACCTTAACCTTGTCTAGCAATAGGTGGATTATTATATTGGCAATCTATACATCCCTTCTTTTTCCCCCTTCATAAATTCATCCTTGGTGGATCATCACATGATTCTTTTCATTCTCGGCCACAAGAATAATGATTTTTTTTTCTCTGATCAGAGACTCAAGCTTACAAATTAGATATGGTGGCAGTTTTCCTCCATCTGGAATGTTAGCAAGAGATTTGGCAAACCCGGGTCTTATATTATTCAGTGGTGAGATTGACAGTCTTGTGGAGTCAGAAATGGATACAGTAGATTCAGCTGCCACGCCAAATCAGATGGAAAGTTTATCATTGTTTGTGATCTGATGAGAATGGGGGAGTCAGCATTGTGGTATTACATTCTCCAGTTAAAATCAAGCGATAACAATTTATAACTTTCCAGAGGTATCATTTAGCTGTGGTAGAGTCTATAGAATGAGTTACTCTGCCTTAAAGCATTGCATTTCTACAATGCCTAAAGCAATGAATCTCCACAAAGCTTCACATGGACCATCAGATAGGCTTTGCATCTCACATGTATTGTGGATAAAGTTGGAGCAAGAATATTTTTGTGAATTATGCAATATCTATTTGATACATTCACTGGTGAATCATACTGTTAAACTGAGAAATAAAAGTCAAGAATTTCCCACGAAGGGATTCACCTCAAGGCCCTATTAAATGTACTCATTTAAGGGCCCTTTCCCTTTTCCCCAAACAGAAGCGTAAGTTGAAAAAAATACTTAGGATACATCATATGAAGAGTTAAAAAGGGGCCAGGCACAGTGGCCCACGCCAATAATCCCAACACTTTGGGAGGCCAAGGTGGGTGGATCGCTTGAGCCCAGTAGTTTGAGGCCAACATAGGCAACATGGTGAAACCCTGCCTCTACTAAAAAAAAAATACAAAAATTAGCAGAGCCTGGCATGGTGGCATGTGCCTGCAGTCCCAGCTACTTGAGAGACTGAGGTGGGAGGACTGTTTAAGCCTGGGAAGTCGAAGCTGCCATGAGCCAAGATCACGCCACTACACTTCAGCCTGGGTGACAGAGAGAGGATGCTGTCTCAAAAAACAAACAAAAAAAATTCAGAAATATGAACAACTAACCTAATTCTAAGATCCCCATCACACAGTTAAATAATGATAAAAAAAGAAACAGTGTCCAACAGCATGGAAATGAATAGATGCATTATGGTCAATAAACATGGTGAAATATAATGGTACAATTAAAAAAGCTTATAATTGATTTTAATGACAAAATGCATCTCATTAAGTTCAACAAGTCATGATATCATACGGTATCTAAATTATCATTTTAATAGTGGAAGAATCTGTATATATGGAAAAGCAATGGAAAGAAAATATATTTAAATATAAGCAGTCATTATTGCTGAAAGCAGCTGTATCAGTGGTTCTTTCTTTTCCTTCATATATTTTTCTATATTTGTCAGCTTTTTCTACAATGGGTATGGATTCCTTTTCTCTTCAGGAAAAAGTGAATAGTACTAAAATCAAGTCTTTTAAACTGACCTATTATAGTTATTGGCTGATGGGACATTTTGTATATGGAATTGCAGGTTGCTATTCTTCTTTGTAAAAAGCATTCCTCCAGAAATTTTTAAAAGAAAACATGTTCTGTGAGACATTCCTTAAATTTAAATGAATAGGACATGAGCAAAAGATCATCCATTTAACTTTTTCCAATTGTAAGAAGTGAAAAAGAACTGTACCCTTCGTAATGACCCAGATTCCCCGCCCCTTCCCCCCACTTTCCCCTTGCCATCTTTGGCTAGACCCCTAGGCAGCAGGCAATCCGGTTGTGCATTGAATGACTCTTCCACTCAGTGACCTGAGGCCACCTGGGAATTTCTGACCCGTTCTATTCATTTTATTAATCATCAAAACTTTGACTATGAGACATGTTGCTATTGAAATAATTTTACCTGTGAGGTTCATTTTGCTTTAATCATTAACTTCAGCTTTCAATCTCTTCTCCTTTATCCCCATCAGAAAACTTCTCAAGCCTCCAGTCTGGCATGGAGATTAGCGCCGAGGCCTGTTGGTTCAATCAGCCTCTGTGCTTCATTATGATCCATGACATAATGACATGATGTGATTTGCCCCAGTGCACTCTGAAGTGACTTGCTGCTATGGTTCAGCAAGGCAGCACGAATTTTTGAGAGGCCCCATTCTTGTTGATATCACTCTTTCTAAAACACCAAATTTCCCGCTGATCTTGCAGAAAATGAGTTTACATATGACTGTCTCCATCAATAGGCACATATGTGTATGTGTATTTACATACAGTCCTGCTGGCCTAAATTGAACATCTTAATTATTCTCTTATTTTGTAGAAATTGCTGAATACATTTTTGGTTCTACTTTTGTTTGACTCAAAAGTGTGCATGTGTGAGCGTGTGTGTTGGGAAGATGAAGGAGGGAGATCGAAAATTTCTTCTTTAAAATATTACTGAAATAAAGTTCAACTATGTTTGTTGCTTTCTGTTTATTTTTGTACAAATGTGGCTATCTGACACCATGAGTTTCTTTTCAGGAATTAGATGCCTTCAACATTTCAGGTTAAAACCACAGAATTTGACATGACAGTTTTTGTTTCTCTTGGTTAGATACAGAAGGTGTAAGCAGACTATGCTTTTGGCTCATTCACCTTGACATCTCATATCCACCCAGTCATGACCTTTATTCAGATCTTGGAAGGGTGAAGGCCAACTTGGTCTCCAAGGGTATGCTGTAATTTATATAATTTTCCTTTGGATCTGATTTGATGGTATTTTAGCCAGGGTTCTTCAGATAAATAAAGCCAATAGGAGATACATATCTATACGCACGCACACACACACACACACACACACACATATATATACAAAGTATATATATATATATAATGAGATTTATTATAAGGAATTGGCTCACATGATTATGGAGGCTGAGAAGTCCCATGAGCTGCCATGTGCAAGCTGGAAAACCAGGAAAGCCAGTGGTATAAATTCTAGTCCAAGTCCAAAGGCCTGAGAACCAGGATTGCCAATGGTGTGAGTCATAGTCCAAGGACAGAAGACTGATGTCTCAACTCAAGCAGTCAGGTAAAGAATGTAACCTTCCTTCGCCTTATTGTTCTGTTCAGGCCCTCAACTGCTTGGATGAGTCCCACCCACCTTGGAAAGGGTCATTCATTTTATTCAGTCCACTGATTCAAATGCTAATCTCTTCTAGAAACACCCGCAGACACATTCAGGGATAAAGGTTAACCAGCTATCTGGGTCTCCTGGCCCAGTCAAGTTAATACATAAAAGTAACTATCACAGATGGCATTGAGCTCTCTGGACACCACACCACTCAGCATCATGTCTGGGCACCCAACTCCAGACAGGATGCTGGGAAGGACTCATGATGAGTGGTAGTTTTGTAGGACATCAGATCACTTGTCTTTCGTCCTGTACAACCACTTCAAATCCAAGAAGTTTTTCTCAGTTGCGTTCTCATCGTAATTGAATATTTTTCATAAGGGTTCATTCTTCAAACATAGCCCTAAGATCCTATAGATTTATTATTACTCTTCTTTTTGTTGCTATTTGTCATTTCTCATCTTACTGTTATAACTCAATTCTTATTCCTCTTTGAACTTGAATCACTGGGGAAAAAGCAAACAGAAAAAAACGATACCTCTGTCCTTTCTGCATGGGTAACATACTATATCTAGCATTTTTAAAATGCTAGAAAACAAGTCACAGTTTTAATCAATAAAATTCTATGTAGACTCATTAAATGTCATATTCTTTTTGTAATTTAATATCTTGCAAATGTAGAATTTGCTTTCCATCATTGGTAGGCTTCTTGTGGCCAGTTCCATAAACCTTTATGAAAAGCCATCATATGCCCTTTATTTCATTTGCTTTTAGCTCTCTCATAAATACCACAGAGAAATTAGACACAGTTTGTGAGAAACTTAGAAAACTTTCTTTTTCCAGAACATAAACATGTTAATCTTTCCCTTTAGCTCCTTCTTCCACTCCCCCTTCACTGTGCTGAAGAGATACTGAGTTATTTCAGATCTTAGCTGGGTGGTTTCCGAACTCTTTTATTTATCAGGAAACTTGATGTCCCTTTGTTTAGCTACTGGATTTAATGGTAAGAAGGAAGGTGCATAAAATGTATGGACTAGCCCATCCATAATCTGTCCAGTGATGGAGCCAACTTGGGGGTCAAAAAAAATTATATTGGGTGCAGCTGAGATGCGACTTTATTACTAAAATATAAACCAAATGCTGAAAGATATGCCTGATACGGTTTGGCTGTGTCCCCACCCAAATCTCATCTTGAATCGTAGTTCCCATAACCCCCACATGTTGTGGGAGGAACTCAGTGGGAAGTAATTGAATCATGGGGGTAGTTACCCTTCTGCTGTTCTTTGATAGTGAGTCAGTTCTCAGGTCGGATGGTTTTATGAAAGGCTTTTTCCTCCACTCGGCACTTCTCCTTCCTGCTGTCCTGTGAAGAAAGTGTCTTTCTTCCCCTTTCCCTTCGTCATGTTTGTAAGTTTCTTGAGGCCTTCCTAGCCATGCAGAACTGTGAGTCAATTAAACCTCTATTCTTTATAAATTACCCAGTCTCAGATATGTCCTTATGGCAGCATGAGAACAGACTAATACAATGACCAAAGTTCACTGCTGTCTGAACATCTTTGAAAAATACACTCCTTCACTTTATAGCAGCTCAATTAAAATGTCTCATGGAACTAAATATAATGCATTAGAAATCAATAGCAAGCAAATGTGGCTTCAGAAAGTAACTAAGCTTGGAAAGGGGGAAAATCTGATGCAATTCCTGAGAACTGATCCATAGCTCTTGAGAAGTTGTCAGCACTATTTACAGGGTTTCCAGCAGAGTTTAAAGCAGTGTCTGGAGCCAGACAATCCAAGTTAGAATCCTGCCTCTGTCACTTATTCCAATAACTTGAATAACTGACTTGAATAACTTCTCTTAGCCTCAAAATCACCACTGGCAAAATAGGACTAATGATCTCTTACCTCCTATGGCTGTGCAGATTAAATTAATGCAGGTAAAGCACCTAGACAAATACCTAGTCATGGTAGTACCTAATAAATGCTATTGACTATTCTAGATTGGATAAAATTCCATGACTAACGCACATACTTGGTTTTAGTGTTAGTGGGAAAATCAATTATATGATTATTTTGATTTATAACAAATGTTCTCTGTGTGACAAAGTGGCAAAGGCAGTTGATATTTATTAGATGCATTTTCTGTTGTGAGAGGCATAGCCACTTTGACTTCTATATTTAAAGCCTTTCCCAAAACAAGTCATAAAATCCTGCCATCAGAAGTCAAATGTAGAAGTGATACTAAGTCTATAACTTAAAACGTTTTGTGCAGATGAAATCAATGTACTATCCGGGAAAGGAACTTCGCTAACTCTCCTTAGTAGACAAATACCTTCCTCCGTTTGGCAGATAGTGAAAACAGGCTTTTACTTTTGGCTCCCAGAATTAGCTGATAGACTAAGACTATGCTTTGTGCATCTCAAAAGGAAAGATTCTGTGGTGCCCCAGGGTGAGAGAATTTCCAGAGAATCACCAGAAGCAATTTAGAAAGCTAAATTGGATAACCAGAGTGGTACTGACCAGAATCAAAGAAACATAATTATTGTGAACAAATTCATGCAATAATAGAGAGGACTTTTACTGAGAAGGTAATAAGGAGGAAGTTGAGGAGAAAGTGCTCAGAGTGTAATTGTCTTTAGCAAAAATTCAGGATAAATTTTAGAGCTCTGTTCATGCACTTCGAAGGTCACACGTATTCTTTGACCTTGACCTGTGAAAAAGAAACGTTCCTATAAAATTATGTAACCAAAAATATGTACTTTAAAACAAATTGTCCGCAAGAAATAATGATGAAGGAGCAGTTGCCTTTGAAATTTTAACTTGCCCAGGAGGCATGACAGGAGATGACAGCCTGTATTCACAATACTGTGTATATTTGAATACATGGCATGGGCGTTGGCATTACCGGAAGGCAAAGTGATCAGAGACAACAGAACTGGACAGTTACAAGACGACAGTGATGAATATAGAGATCCATCTCCTCTGGAGCCCTGTAGCTCAATGGTTCTCTCTTAGGCCTTTCCTTTCTTGATAGAAAAACGGAATATGACTACTCTTTCAGAGGGGTGGGGGGCTTCTGCTGGTAACTGTCAGCCAGAATCAGGCAGATAATATAACATAAGTAAATTCTGCAGTTCAGCAAACTCAAGCCAGGCACAAACGAGGTGCTCAAGAAAAATGAGGTAGCTGAACAAACTTCACTTCATTATTAATGTGGTAGGAACAAACTTTATCACCATAACTCAGGCAGGTAAAAGTGTTAACTAGTGTTAATTTTATTGTCTATAACTCAACTTCTCTTTGCTTTTTATCTCCCACTCTGCTAAATGACAGAAAACATCATGGTGCCAATTCAAGACATAGTTTTAGCCCTTCCAGATATTTTCTTTTTCAGGTATACAGATTTAGCATTCTCTCCTTTTTTGTTCCTGTCCAAGAGGAGTTTATAGGAGGAACTTCCAAGAGCAGCCCATAAACATACCTTTCCTGGCCATTGGTCACTGTCCACACTGGCTTTAACTGAGAGGTACAATACATGGTGGCCGCTAGTGGCTGCGTTCTGTTCTTACAGAAGTATGCTGACATGACACCAAGGCCAAAGTCAACAAATTGCACACACTGTGATTCTTCCTTATTCCAAATCTGACACCCCCTTTGGCTCACCTGCCTCCTCATAGATGCAGTCACACCCTCCTGAAGCAATAATAATTGTGGGCTCCTCTTCCTGAAGCATTGCTTGGTGACAATTCATCTTATCACACTTCTTACTGATGGGGTTTAGGACATGTCATCCTAAAATATGGCGCTTTGGCATTTGAGAAAATAGCAGAAGCAGAAAGGTTATTCTCACCTTCTCCTCATCCCTTGTCCCCTGAAGCAAGTCATAAAATCTCGGGAGGATTTTTAGACTTCAACCTGAAGCAGAATGTAAGACCCTCAGGTGAAAGGTACCTCCTTATACCCCAATAAAAAGAATGTTCTTACCTCTGAAGACAAAGGGTCCCAGAGGAAAATCTGAACCAACACGCCTTGCTGAGTTTTCTCCAGTTTATTCCATTAGATCACATGCCCTTCATCCAATCAAATTTCTCCATGATTTTCTACTCTTCATCAAACCTAAGCATAAAAATAAACAACTTTAATTATTTCCTTGGGTCTTCATTTTCTTACGAACGCTCTCATGTCATACAAAACACATATTAAATCAATTTGTATGTTTTTCTCTTGTTAATCTGTCCTTTGCTGTAGGAGTCTCTACCATCTACCTAGGATGGGTGAGGTGAATACATTCTTCCTCCCCTATCAATACCCTATATTGGTATAAAAAAGTGCTTGCCTTCTCTTTTATGCCACTATACTTGATAGTTATGTGAATGTACATTAATTTTAAAAAGAAATAACTAGAAAGGATGTACTATTTCAAGCACATATTTGATGAACTTACATAAACCAGGAATTTCCTATTGTTATGGATATGTATATCTTATTGACCAATGCATAATATCCATATATCTCTACTTGCTAATGTATAACATACATAAATATATGCAAAATTTGCCATTTATTTTATTACATTTCCATCTCCAAATTGCTATTTAACTTAAATTGATATATTATTATTTAGTCCACAACCATGTTTTAGTATAGAACTGATTTTTAGAAGTGCTTACAAGTGGCCATATATCATGCTGGTTTAGAGATTATGTTGTGGAGCCACAGTCCTGGATGGAAACTCAGCTCCACTCCCTACCAACAGAATAACTCAAGGCATGTTACTTCATTTCTCATGCTTCAGTTTCTTGAAGTTAATTAGAATAAAAATAGTATCTACTTTATTAGATTGTTGTGGAGATTAAACAAGACAAAGTGCTTGAAGTGATATGATATGAAGTAACTATTCAATAAAATTGTACTGTTAGTATTATCTCAGGAAGCACAAAAGACATCATCATGACTCAGAAAAAAATGTATTATACATCCCGTAGGACCATGTTCAAGCTTGTCTGGATAACATCACTTGAGGCCCAAACTTCAGGGGACATCTTAAAGACGAATCAGGTTTTTTTCTGATAAGGTCGAGGGGTGATGATTTTGTGTCACAGGATATAAACAAGAATGGGATCATCTTCTTGGCTGTCCACAATCTTCGGTGTTTTCTCCAACATTTAAATAAGTGCAATACAAAAAGCTTTTGAAAGGACTTGAAATGTTCAAATAACTTATCTCACGCTCAATGGCAGAGGTGGAAAGATATAAGAATTGCTGATGTGTCTATACCATTAAATTTTATAAAGTACGGTATGTGTATTAGTTTCCAAAAGGTGCCATAACATAGCACCACAAACTGGGTGTCTGAAAATAACAGAAATTTTGTCTTTCACAGTTCTGGATGCCAGAAGTTCAAAAGCAAGTTGGCCATGGTGTTGGTTTCTTCTGAGGGCTTGAGGGAGACACTGTTTCATGCCTCTCTTCTATCTTCCAGTGATGACTGACAATCATTTCTTTTCTGTGCCTTGTAGATGCCTTCAATCCAATCTCTTGTCATTGTCATCACATACGCTCCCTCTGTATCTCCATATATTCTCATGGCCATCTCCTTAGTCACAGGGATTAGGGCCACTCTACTCTGGTATGGCCTCATTTTAACTTAGCTAATTATATCCACAATAATCCTATTTCCAAATGAGGTCACATTCTGAGTGCTGGGAGCTAAGACTGCAGCAGATTCTTTCTGGGGGACTCAATTAAATCTATAACAGCACCTTAATAGCAATTCAGAAAGTAAGAATTATTGTCCCTGCTCTCTATATAAGGAACCAAGGGCTTGAATAATGTAAGTGTCTTGTCCAATGTGACACAGCCATTTCCTAGATTAAGCTCTGATCTTGACTCCAGCTTAATGCCTTTTTGCAGTTGCACCAATATCACAATAATAGCTTCCATTTTTTGTTTGCCTACCATTTATCGTGAACTTTATACATTGGTTAATAACTTTTGGTTTGCAGAAACAAACAAAAAATACCTCATATTGGCTTAAGCTACAAAGATGATCACTGGCTATTATAATTGAAAATCAAGAGATGAGTTGGCTTAAAAATTGGGGATTACTCTTTGTCTTCGTCTTCTTATTTCTTGTCATCTTTTTTCCTTTCTTTTCTCTTCTTTTCCCTCTCTCAACAATTCAGTCCAAAAGCCAATGGGTGGAGTCTAGGCAAAGTAAGCATTTGTGCAGGGAGGGGAGCTGTGGATGCCGAGAATAGAGAGCTGAAGCCTGAGAACCGTGAGAGGTGGTGGAATGACCTGGAGCGGGGTGTGGAACCTGGGAGGTGGGCATCCGTGCAGACGCACATACCACAGAGAGGATGCAACAATAGGAACACAGAATCACTTTGTAATACTTCTGCCAAACACGTACAAACTAAGTTTAATCATAAATAAATGCCAAACCAACTCAGGTTGAGGGATATTCTACAAAATAACGGGCACATATTCTTTTTTTTTTTTTTTTTGGAGACGGAGTTTCGCTCTTGTTACCCAGGCTGGAGTGCAATGACGCGGTCTCGGCTCACCGCAACCTCCGCCTCCTGGGTTCAGGCGATTCTCCTGCCTCAGCCTCCTGAGTAGCTGGGATTACAGGCACGTGCCACCATGCCCAGCTGATTTTTTTGTATTTTTAGTAGAGACGGGGTTTCACCATGTTGACCAGGATGGTCTCGATCTCTTGACCTCGTGATCCACCCGCCTCGGCCTCCCAAAGTGCTGGGATTACAGGCGTGAGCCACCGCGCCCGGCCACATATTCTTTTAAAATGTCAAGAGCATAGAAGTAAATGACCGAGAGGCTGTTTTAAATTAAAAGTGGCAGAGAAACATGAAAACTAGATGCAATGCATAATTCTGGACTGGACTATTTTGTTAAAGAAGTCATAATTGGGACAACTGACAAAACTTGAATGTGATTTGAGAATCAGATGAAAGTAATGAATTCATGTGAATATGCTAATTTTGATAATTCTCCTTTGGTTATTTTGGAGAACATCCCTGTTTGTGGGACATAAATTCTAAAGTATTAAGGAGTGATGGAGCATCACACTGACAACTTAGATTGGTTGAAAAATAAAAAGTTCTTTGTACTTCATTTGCCAAAATCAAAAGTTAGGGTTTGATTTAGTGGCTCAGTGGTGTCAATAAAGATTCAGTCCCTCTCGATCAACTCTGCCTTCCCGTTTGTCAGCTTCTAGAGGTTTCCAGGAAAAGGCTTTTTTTTTCCAGGGTTTCCAGGAAAAGGCTTTCCCAATCGCCCACCACCCCCAAAAGGCTGGCTCTCCTTCATCGTCACAAAATGGCTGCCAACAAAGAGAAGGGAGAGGAGGTTGGGGAGGGTTGGAGAAGGGAAGTGGTAGGGGAATTGCTTCTAGAAGCTTTCAGGGAAAATATGAGAAAGGAAAAATAAGAAAGTTAGAAACCTTTTCCTGGAAACCCCTAGAAAATGTCTTCAATCTCATTGGCCTAAATTGGGTCATGTTTGGCAAATGACCTCGTGTTCATCAGTTTAAGCTTGATCTGCTTTGCTGTTTTTTCCAAAGCACATGTTTCACATGGGGGGAGATTTAAATAGCTGAATGAAAATGTGGATCATTACCAAAAGATGGAAGAATGAGAGGTTAGGCAGGCAATTACAATATCCACACTGAGGGTCAATATACCACTGTGGTTAACAGCTTAGGTTCTGGAGCTAGACTATCAAGGAAGAATCTTGGTTCTGTTCATTTCTAGCTATGTGATTTTGCACAATCTCTTTTGTCTCTCTTTGCCCAGATTTTTCCATATATGAAATGAAGATGATAATTTTCTCCACCTCACAGAATTATTGGGAGAATTCCATGAATTAACAAATGGAAAGCACTCAGAATAGTGCCTGGTGCTTAGCGAGTATTCAAAAAACACCAACATCTCCATTCATATTTACACTATCCCATTTTACAGATAAATTGAAATTTTATGCTTGCTATATACCAACTGTTCTAGATATTAAAAATGTAATGATAATCCAGACAGCCTGAATCTATCTAAGATGAATTTAAATGAGCAGCTTGTTTAGAGCTAGCAAGAACCAACTACTGTTTAAGTACAGGTTATGTTGCATACTGAAACCAGGCAGAATGATACAGAAATAATACTGCTTGAGATGACATTTTTCTCTAGATTTCAAAATACAGCATATATTTTGAAAAACTTTATGAATTTTTTAAATTGTGGTTGAAATAGTTTAAGAAACTACACTGGCAAAGGAGGCTTTGGCTTTGTTTTTAGCTCACATTTATTGAGTACTTACTTCATACCATATACTATACATCATCAACTTGCTTAATCTTCAGCAGGATCCTGGAGTGTTACTACTATCTCCATGCTACAGATGAAGAAACTGAAGCTGACAGAAGTAAAGTGACTCTCCCAAGATTACAGAGTAGCAATCAATGGAGCCACAATTCAAACCCAGGTTAGTCTAACTAGGATTTTTTTCTCCCTCAGTTACTATTATGCCTTAAGCTGCACCAAATAGGTGATCCCTAATGTATTAGCATTTATTGAACAGCTACTATTTCCCAGACACTATCTTAAATATTATGTGCAATAGAAAGCTGAACAATTCCAACCTTCAAAGTAGTCCCCTGTTGGTCCAGATTATGAGATACACTTCATAGTCTTATTTAAAACTACTCATGTGAGATTCAGCCAGATTTGAGCATTCAGTGGTTAGGAAAGGCTTCAAGGACTGACTGCAGGATATACGGGTAGCTTCAGCTTATGTGGCAAATATAAGTTGAATGTTGATTTTTTACTATATAGCAAAATTCTGTATATATATTTCAACTATATAACAGCAAGGAGGCAGTCATTCAAATAAAGGCAGCAGAAAAAGCAAAATATACTTAATAGTGGAATTTTCTGGTTTGATCACACCTCCCTAAAATGCTTACTGGTAGAAGAGGAAAATGATCTTTAAGGAATATATCAAGTGTTTATGCAATTCATCTTCTCCTACCCCATATGGCTCCTTCGGCTTTTCCCACCTCCTTCTTTTTCATGTTCCTTTTTGATGCTCTTATATATTCTTTCTGTCCTTTGCTTTCTCCCTGTTTTCCTGTACCTTTAAATTTTCCTCTGCCTTTGCCTTTAGCCTGGTAGTGGCCCTCAGGGGCATCATCTACCCTGCTGCTGACTTCTGGGGCTAAAGCATTTGCTAAACCTGTGTTCTGGGTGACAGGGCATCAAATTCAATCCCTCACTAGCTGAGTTATTAAGGATCCTGTGGAATTTCTCACTATGGTGTTAACTGAGCCATCTGGCCCTTGCCCTCAGAGCTGTTGCTTTGGCCTCCTGCAGACCCTTGTCTGCAGTTTCAATTGAAGAGCTATCTCTTACATCTTCAAAGACTCTTCCACTGATTTGCTACAGGCAAGCCCATCCCTAGGCAAGATTTTCTCATTGGCTGCTGAACTTGACAGTCTGTCGCCCCAACCACAGCCATCCTCCACAAGTTCCCAGAGATCTCAGGTTATTTCTGACCACCAAAGCCCTCCAATTAAAGAAGTGTGCGCAAGTCTCATCTTCTGGGTGGTATCATATGCTCGGAAATTGTTCTTTGTTTTTTTTCTTGTTTCTATTATCTTACTCAAACATGCTTGTCCTACATTCTATTAACCTGGGACTGGTCTGTCTGTTAGGAGAGGGCTAGCTGGGCTGAGAACCTAACCTGTGTTAAAGGGATAACACTTGCAAATGATCAGTAGTTTCCCTTACATCCCCCAGTCTCCCGAATCCTCAGTTCTCTCCCCAGAGTTTCATTTCTAAATCGCAGCCAATACCTCTACTGAGCAACTGCCATGTGTCAAGTTCTTATACAGGTGTTTTACATTGACTTATTTAACCTTCATGACAACCCTGTAAGTTAATCACTATTATTGCTGTTAGTATCACCCCCAGTTTACAGATGAAGAAATTGAGGCTGAAGACGTTAAACAATTTGCTCAAAGTAAATCCACAGAGCCAGGATTTGCTTCCAGGCATTTCTGCCACAGGGCCTCTGCCCTTCCCACCAGGCCTGCTCTATGTCAATCTTGCCTCTCCTCTCTGGTGGGAACCTGGGGCTCCTCTACTTAAACAACTTAAATCCTAGATGATGCTTGCACCAACTAGAGAGCAAACAAACTCTTCATAACCTGACCCCAACTAGCTTTCAAGATGTAGCCTCCATTTCTCCACTCCGTATGCCAGTATTTGGCATGTACATTCCCTTGATATAATGTGTATTCTTGTTAGTCTTCCTTCTGAAGGAGTTTAGGAAATGCCACCTCAAGAAACGCTGCTTTGTAGACTGATTACTTCAAACTGAATGCATTTGATAAAGCAGAAAATACAGGGAGAGACTTTCTCTAGGCTTCCCTTATCTGCCTAAAGACAGATCATCCAGAAGAAACTCGGTTGTCATGAATCCCCTCCCTGGGAGCCCCATCAACCAGGGAAGACAACTCATATCCCAAGAGAGAAGGCTGGAAATCGACACCACACTCAGACTTCATCACAGACTGTCACCTGTTCTTTTAAGATCCCATTCTTCTTTCTGCAAAATTATTTATTCTCCCCTAACTTTTCTATAACCCCCTCCCCTATAAAGACAGTGTATAAGTTCCTAAATCCCACAGTTTGGGGGGTATTCACTTTTCTGTATTGTGCACATTACAAATTTGTATACTTTTCCCATTGATCTGCCTGTTGGTTTATATCATAGACTCAGTTACCGACCCTCAGAGGGAAGAGAAAAAGTCTTCTCTTCCCTGAACTTTCATCATTGTTACCACCCAATGAATGTATTTCCCACACTACCTGACTGGAAAACCCTTGCTCATTCTTCAAAACTCATCTCAAAATTCTTGCCCTCTTTGAATATGTCCCCAGGCAGATAATTAAGTGTTTATCCTTCTTTGTTCTCTCATACGTACTTTGTACATATGACAGTATGCAAACTAGCTTAGGAAAAAAAATGACCTTGGGTATTCTACAGCTCAAAATATGTAAACACAGTTTCAGCTCCCTTGCTACCTCTTTTATGTCTTTCCATTTCTCAAAAAAGCTTTCTTCACACAGTGGACCTAGGGTTATAGGCAGCCCAAGACTCACATCTTATTTGTGTAACAATTCTAGTAAAAAGAAAGCCTTTTCTCCAATAGTGTTAACAGAGGTGTCACAGAGAGGGCTCTAGTTAGCTTGGCTTGCATCTTGCATATCCAACCCTAAATCAGTCACTACGACCTAGGTAAATGGAGAAATTTAATATTGAATACCCTAGCTTAGATGCCCAATCCTGTAGTGGGGGGAGGAGTACTGTGTCGCGGGGTGACATTCAATCTTCACCAAACAAGTGAATAGTTACCCTACAGGAATAGAGATAACCTTTATTTAAAAGAGGGCTGGGCATGGTGGCGCACACCAGTAGTCCCAGCAACTTGGGAGGCTGAGGTGGGAGTATCACTTGAGCCTAGGAGTTGGAGGTTGCAGTAAACTATGATTGTGCCACTGCACTCCAGTTTAGGTAACAGATCAATTCCCTGTCTCAAAAAAATAAGTAAATAAAAACATAAATAAAACAGAGTAAGGGATGCTGAGCAGACATGGTTACTGCTGCAAAACATATATCCCAGACAGGGATTGTAATGATGTCCTATCTAGGCAATAAAGTGGTTTGCTAGGTTGAGTGATATAGCTGCCTTTGTTGTTTCCTCTGGGAAGATCATTCTTGTTCATTGCTCTTCATGAGCACATACAAGAGAAGTATTGAAGAATATTCATTTTTGGGGAGATTAACTGCCACAGCAGTGCAATTCCTGTTAGGGGAATAATTTCTAGGATATGGCAGATTATAGAAATAGACCTGGGGAAATAAGTACTTTAAAACTTCACTTGACTGCTGCACAATTATCTTGCCAGAAAATCCACAGACTATTCATTGTGGTCAGATGATTTGTCAAGTCATGGTCTCTAAACCTGGATTAGAGTTAGTTTCTACTTCTGTCTCCTAATGAGAGGCCTTTATGATGGTACATGCTCACAGCACTTAACTTAAAATGTTCTTACAGCACAGCCCTCTCCTCATCTCTCTGCTTCCAGATTGTCCAGCTTAGACTTGAGCTGGTATCTTTCTTACAATATCTCATATTGCAATATCTTATTGAAAAATTTAAAAAGTAATCAAGAAGAGAAGGTTGTGTTTGTGCGGGACAATGGTATATAAGAATTCTTGGCTGGGCGCGGTATCTCACGCCTGTAATCCCAGCACTTTGGGAGGCCAAGGCAGGTGGATCACCTGAGGTCAGGAGTTTGAGGCCAGCCTGGCCAACATAGTAAAACCCCATCTCTACTAAAAATACAAAAGTCAGCTGGGCGTGGCAGCAGGCACCTGTAATTCCAGCTACTTGGGAGGCTGAGGCAGGAGAATCGCTTGAACCCAGGAGGCAGAGGTTGTAGTAAACCGAAATCATGCCATTGCACTCCAGCCTGGGGGAGAAGAGTAAGACTTCGTTTAAAAAAAAAAAAAAAAAGAATTCTTTACACTTTCTTTATTTTTGAATTTCTTTATTCTTTATTACACTACCTTTATTTTTGCCCCTCCTATTTTGCTGTGAACCTAAGCTACAAATTACATTAATTTAAAAAGAAAATACTTAACAAATTCCAAGATTCTCATATTTTCCTGTAAAACTTTCCAAAATTACAGTTTTTGTAGGTGTATTTCTATATCAAGTAAAAACTAGCAAAGACATTGTAAGAAGCTATTGCTGACATTTAAGTAGAGACAACTTCTCAGAGATGGAATAATCTTTTAGATTTGCTTACTTGTTATACCCCATTCCTGATACCAATTTCTGTTCCAGGATTTGTTGATTCTAAGCAACAAAAAGAGACTCCAAGTAACAAACAAGAAAACACTAAAAACAGCGAAGGAAGGAAGGAAGGAAGGGGGGAGGGAGGAAGGGAGGGTAGGAGGGAAAGAGGAAAGGGAAAGAAAGAAAAGAAAGAAAGGCACAATTACATAAGAAAATTCATTGATTAACTAAAAGTCTCTCATACTGGCAGGAGGAATTGGACCATCAAGTCTCAGGAAGGACAGAAACAGGGTAGTCCTAGGAATTTTGGTGCTGAAAAACAATAGCATCTCTCCAGAGTGTTGCCATCAGAATGGAACGATTCCTATTGTAAAAAGCATTGTGCCATTTAGTATAAGATTTAAATTCCTGAGAAAGGGAATGCAATTGGTTTGATTTGAGTCTTGTGCTCATTCCTGAATAAATTTGGGATGAGGTGAGAGATGTGGTAATAGAGTACTTTCCGATGGCTATGTATCAGTGTTGGACCCACACCTGTGTCGGATATAACTCATTGTCATAAGCAAAATAGATTCCTTTGGAAAAAAAAAGCAAAAATTTTTTTCCACTAAGAAAAGGGGAAGCAATGATGGCAGGGCCAGCTTAACAAATCTCTGCTACAATATTAAATATGGTTCATAATACTTTGCATTTCATTTCATTGTTTATATGTCTATCACCCTTGCTGAACTTGATATTGCTTAAAACAATGCCTGCAATGCCTAGTTAAAAAAAATTAGATACATAGAGCTGTTTCAATAAGTGGTTTTTAATTGCTAGCTTAAAGTATTATCCATTGAAGGCATACTAACAGAGATCTTCTAGGAATATTGCCCAATGTTTTTAAAGTGAGGATACAAATTACAAATAACATATTAGGATAAGTGGTTTATCTAAGCACATCAAATCACTCCAATTGAAGACTCATAATTTTGGGTTTAGAAGCAAACTTACAGATCACATTCCAGCTCTTTTCTCATCTTCACGGCCACCCTATCATGCCCACACTACATGTGTCACATTAAGCAAAGGACTTTTTCATAACTTAAATGGTTTTATTTTAGGAAGACATGACTTTTATAGCTTGAAGAAGATCCTTAATATGAGAAATAAATGTATACTTGCTTAGGAATTGTGGAAAGAAATAACTGGATAAAATAGACATTTAGAAGACAGGCTACAGAGTCATAATCCCCACTCCACTACATCTGACCACAGTCAGTATGTGAAATGGGAATAATAATATCTGCTTCATGGTTGATGTGAATACTAAATTCAATAATGTTTATAAAGTCTTAGCACAGTTTGCGGCATATGATTAAACTCAATAAACAGTATAGCTTTTATTAAATCTGATCTGCCATTAGATTTGATATGCAAATGTTTCCAGGGGATTGCCTACAATAGCCACACAAATTATAAACAACCCATTAGAATATTCGTATAGGAATCATTGCTCTTTTGCTAGTTCTGATTCCATTAATGATGTATTATCAGTCTTATTAATGATCACTGTGCCATCCCTTACACAAATATTAAGCTTTGCCTTTTAGCCCTAGGCTTTTTACTCCTATGCTCATTAACTTTGTAGTGTTATAAAGTCATTCTCTGTCAATCTTTATTTTTGCCCCTCTAGGTGATTTCATACTAATAAGAGCACCTTGCATTTGGCAGCCTTGCAATGAATGTTGCTTTATCCATTATCAGCGGTTAGATATACTATGGCCCATTCAGCTTTGAAATTAAACTGTAAGAATTAAAACATACAGTTTACCCTTTCCTCAGCTGCCGCCAAGGTGCTTGGTCCTTCCGAGGAAGCTAAGGCCGCGTTGGGGTGAGGCCCTCACTTCATCCGGCGACTAGCATCGCGTCGGGCAGCGCTAGCCCCACACTCACCCGCACCATGGCCCCTGTCTCCGAGCTTGCCTGCATCTACTCGGCCCTCATTCTGCACGACGATGAGGTGACCGTCGCGGAGGATAAGATCAATGCCCTCATTAAAGCAGCCGGTGTAAATGTTGAACCTTTTTGGCCTGGCTTGTTTGCAAAGGCCCTGGCTAACATCAACATTGGAAGCCTCATCTGCAATGTAGGGGCTGGTGAGCTTGCTCCAGTAGCTGGTGCTGTACCAGAAGGAGGTCCTGCCCCCTCTCCACTGATGCTGCTCCAGCTGAGGAGAAGAAAGTGGAAGCAAAGAAAGAAGAATCCAAGGAGTCTGATGATGATATGGGCTTTGGTCTTTTTGACTAAACCTCTTTTATA
>NW_016107829.1:1024468-1025929 GCF_001604975.1 Cebus imitator | reverse complement strand
TTTTGAGGCAGAGTCTCACTCTGTGGCCCAGGCTGGAGTGCAGTGGCATGATTGTGGCTCACTGCAACCTCCGCCTCCTGGGTTCAAGCAATTTTTGTGCCTCAGCCTTCCAAGTAACTGGGGCTACAGGTATGTATCACCACACCTGGCTAACTTTTTGTATTTTTAGTAGAGACAGGGTTTCACCATGTTGGCGAGGCTGAACTCTAACTCCTGGCCTCAAGTGATCCACCCACCTCGGCCTCCCAAAGTGCTGAGTTTACAAGTATGAGCCACCACACCTGGCCAGGATGAAATTATCATTATTATTTAGTTTAGTGGTGATACGATAAAAAAATATAATGCACGTTCTTTCTCCAACCTTTATAAATGTTCACTGATCTATTATTCAATAAATATTTATTAAGCTTCTCCTTTTTCTCTAGATGATAGAAACATAGTAGTAAACAATGCAGATATAATCTGCTCATAAAACCTAGAATGAAAGACTGGTGATGAAACAAGCAAACACAAAACCGAATAGCAAACTCTGCCACCAAGGAGATTCAAGGTACCATGAAGGCATATAGCAGAAGCATGTAATACAAAAAATATCAGGAAAGACTTCCTGGGGGAAGCCTAGAATAAGGAGTGACATTTAGCTATATTCAAAAGAGGATGAAGGAAAGAAGGAGTGAAGGTAGAGGAAACAGTGAAGACAAATATAAAATGTCTACAAGTGAGTATCTTGCATAGTCTTGACACATAGAGTCAGTAATCCCTTACTGATTGAAAGAGAGAGTGAAAACATGGCATATTAGAGGAATTAAAAAGAAGTTCACCATGTGTCTTAATCTATGTCCTGTGGAAGACTGAAGTCTGGGTAACTTATAAAAGAGGTTCATTTGGCTTATGGTTTTCGAGGCTGGGAAGTACAAGACTGAGAAGTGGCATCTTGTGAGGGCCTTCCTGCTGTGTGATAACATGGCGGATGGCATATCATGACAAAAGAGAGAAACGGGGATCAAACTTACCATTTATCAGGAGCCCACTCCCATGATAACTAAGCCATCCCTGTGATAACAGCATTAATCCATTTATAAGGATGGGGCCCTCATGCCCTAATTACTTCTTAATGACCTTCTTTTTTTTTCTTAGAGATGGAGTCTCTCCATGTTAGCCAGGCTGGTCTCAAACTCCTGACCTCAGGTGATCCGTTTACCTCGGCCTCCCAAAGTGCTGGGATTACAAGTGTGAGCCACCATGCCTGGCCTTAATGACCGCACTTCTTAATACTGCTAAAATGGCAATTAAATTTTAACATGAGGTTTTGAGGAGGCATTCAAATTACAGCATTTTGCCGTGGCCCTCAATGTAGTCTCACACACAGAATACATCCATTCCATCCCAGTAGCCCCCAAAGTCTTAACTTATTCCACCAACTCAAAAATCTGAAGTCCAGAGTCTTATCTAAATCAGATA
>NW_016107829.1:985468-1024294 GCF_001604975.1 Cebus imitator | reverse complement strand
AAAAAAAAAAAAAAAAGAGAGAAGTAACTGGTCCTAAGTCCTAAACCCTAACAGGAAAAACATCAGGTCTTAAAGCTATTACAGCAACAACTCCATCCACAGTACCGACTTCCCATTTTATGTTCTGCTGCTATAACAGAATGCCACAGACTGAACACTTGAGAAGGAAAAGAGATTTATTTGGCTTACTGTTCTGGAGGCAGGGAGGTTCAACATCGAGGGACCACACCTCGTAAGGCTTTTCGTATTGCATCATACCATGGTAGAAGGCATCATATGGTGAGAGAGGGCAGCAGCAGCAAAAGCACAGGATGGAGGAAGAATGGGGAGCAAATTCATCCTTTCATCAGGAACCCACTCCTGTGACAAATAATCTATTCCCTTGACCGTGGCATTAATCGCCTCTTAATGTTGTAATGTCAATTGAATTTCAATGAGTTTTGGAAGATATATTCAAACTATAATACCATGGATAAAGTGAAGTGTACAAGTAAAGAAAACTTGCCAGTTAAAACAGAATGAATATGTAGGAGCAGATCATGTAACCTGCATAAAGGGGTCAAAGCATCACCTTTTTTGAACAATGGAAAGCAATTGAGGAGCTTGAAATAAGACAATAACTTGTACAGACTTTTATTTTTAAAATATCAGTCTGTCTGTAGTGTGGAAAATAGATTGGGAGCAATACGGGAGATAAAGAAATCATTTTAAAGTCCATGCAATAATCCAAGCAAGAGAGAACAGTGACTGGGAATAAGGTATGTGGGGAAATTGTATGGATTTGATAAATACTTAGGGTTGTGTGAAAACATCTTAAGACACTGGATGAAATGTGGAAGAAATCAAGGAGCAATTTCAGATTTCAGGCTTGACTAGCTGAGATAAAGTAACACAGGAGAAAGAACAGGTTCGGAATAAGAGATAAATTGTTCTGTATTGAGTTGCAAATACCCATAGAAAAATCAAGAAGAGATGTTCAGTACGCAATTGATTAACTGGGTCTGAAGTTTAGAGAAGCCATATGTGCTGGCTTCAAAATTTGGAAAATGTCAGAATATGGATGGAAAATTAAACATACTGAAATAGATATGTTCTTACATTTGGAGGAGATTCTGACCAATACCAGCACTGAAGACCTAGACAGATGAACAGGAAAACACAAGGAAAACTAAGAGGAAGGGGCCAGAGAGTTATGGGAGAAACCAGATGCATATGACACCACATAAACCAACGACAAGATCATCTTAAGACAGAGGGACTTATTACCAGTGTCAAATGCTGTGAGTGGGTTAAATACGATTATGCCTGAAAAACATCTATTGAATCAACTTTGCAACAAGCTTACCCCTTGTCACCTATACGAGTAGGCACTGAAGAATAGCAGGAGCATAACTTGGATTACTTTGGGTTAAAGAGTGAATGAGAGATGAATAAATGAAAGTTAACATATAGAGTTCTTATTTCAGGAAGTTTTGCCGTAAATTGAAAGAAAAATGAGGCAATAGCTAAAGGAAGAGGTGGGGTTCGTTGGAGTAGCTTACATATAGACTGGAAAGAATAACCGAAGAGAGCAAAGCTAAAGAAAAGGAAGAAAGAGCACAATTAATAGAGTGAGCCCTCTGCAAAAGCACAAATAATGGGAATTAGGAACCCAGAAGAGAGAGGACATTTATTTGGGGAAAGGGATACACATTCTACAGACATATGTAGAACAGGATAGATATAGATGCAAGTGTGTGCGTGCAGAGACAGGAGTCAGAAGGAGACTTTGGCTGATGGTGTCCATTTTCTCTGTAAATTAGAAAGTGAGGTCATCTAATGAGAGTTGGAAGGAAGGTGATAGGATACAAAGCTGAAGGACAATAGAGGCTTGAGAAACAACAGCACACCAGAAAAATAGAGAAGGATAATCAGGTGACACTGAGAGCCCAGTAGACTCCAGGATCTTAAAGTTTTGGTTGTACCAATCTTCAGAATTGTGTAACTAGCAGTTTTCAATACTGCAGGCATAGGCGGCAGTGAAAAACAGTCGGACAGAACCAATTGGATTATTCAGAAGGCAAATAGCTGGCCTCTGCAGGGCTTATAAGGAGGAGTCAAATCTTTGAATTAAGAAAAATTCATGTAAAATTGACATAATTACTTCTCCCAGTGTCACAAGGATGGAAGGAATAATGGAAGCAGCAGCAGGCTAACAGACAAGACCTGAATTCTAACCATAACTCTGTCCCCAACAGCCATGCCTCCTTCTTCAAGTCACTGGGGCTCAATTCCCTAATCTACAAAATAAAAAAACTTAGAAGAAATTCCCCTCAAATTAGTGATCCAAGTTTTTGAGAAAACATGGCTGCTCACCTACATCAGGTGTAAGGGCACCTCCACATTACCGTAAATTGAAGAAAACGTTTTGCAAACAGGAAACTCAGGGATAAGTGTCTAGAAAACCTCTTATGCTAGAGAACAGAGATCCCCTGATTATCTCTAAACCCACATCTTCCTCACATTCAGAAACACTCTCAGATTAGGCTTGCATTGTGAGAGGTCTGTAGAACCTATGGCATTATCAAGAAAAGCAGTTCACCTTGATGGCATATCCCAGAAAGAAGACAGCATCTCCTGAACTGTGCGAAGTGACTGGTCCAGGAAGTATCCATGAAAATGAACATCCTCCCCAGAGAGAAAAAGACATGTTAGGGAACAAGATTAACAAACCTTTGTGTAATTCAAACATTCATCAACACACAGTTTAAAGTCACATCAAAATAAAATAATAATAATAATAAGTACCTTTCCTAGAAACTGAGGCCAGAGAATAGGGAAGAGATTTTTCTTTCATTCTCTTTCTCTGTCAGATGAGTGATTTCAGAACAACTACTGAGTGTTGAACAATAAGACATTCAAGGACCAAAACTAGAGAGTCATTTTTTTCACCAGCACACCCTCGGGTAGATGTTCGCTGTCTCTGGCAGACAAAATTATTTTCCAGTGGCTCCTGGAGGACCATCTATAAACAAATTAGAAATTTCAAAGGGTTTGTTTTCTGCCTTCTGGCTGCCGGTAGGGGCCGTTCCCTTTGTGTCCTTCATATGAAAAAGTAATTTAACAAAGAAAAAAGAGAGAGAGCTCCTTGGCTCAAAACAGACAAACAAGTCCACCCCATTCTCCTCCCTTCTGCGTGTCCCCTCTGTCCATTGTCACGTTTGGTCAGTTTTCTGTCAAAACAACTTTTATTGTATGCAGCTTTCAGTCCTGCAGGGCTCCAGGAGCTTGGGAGACAAGCCATTTTCCTACAGCAATTTCATCAATAAGAAAAAAAATGGAAAATGAGTACTGATTTATGGCTGATTCTTCGTAACAAATAGCAGCAGCAAGTAAATGCCCACCGGGCTCTGTAGGGAGGAAAAGTTAAGTGCGTCCATCCCCACCCAGTTCAGATGCAGACTCAAGCCAGTGCAGCCTCAAAACAAAAGAGAGCTTTCTAAGCATTTCACAACAGCTTGTCAAGTAATGCACAAGGACATATTTCAAAGGAAAGGAAAAAAAAAAATCAAGTCTGCCGCATGCTAACTCAGAGCGGAGTGAGGCTTAATATCTACGAAAATAAGCTTATTCCCCAAAATATCCACCAGTAGACAGGTATAAGAAATGTGTTATGCTCCACATGAGAACATTAGCACAATTGCTCCCAGGTTCCTGATACGGAAACTGAGACCTGAACAGTAGGGAGGCTATGTCTGTAGTGATATGGTAAGCTGTCTTGAAGACAGGACCAGCAATCCAGGGAAACTGCCCCCTCTTTTATGTGCTCTAAAGTCAGCATATGGAGAATAAGATGCTTTCCTGAGTTTTTGGCATGAGAAGTCCATTTTCTCATTATTATCTTAGTTTTCATTCTCTGGGATTGATTGGGGGCTTGGCTGGCAGTCAAGAGCTGAAGAACAGGAGGTTCACAAATACAGCTATTTCTAGTATGCTGATACTCTCTACTAATCATGGTTTAAGTGGCATGCCAAATCTAGACTTTGCTTTCTCAGGCCCCATTCAGAGGTTTGCACTTTGAGGTGAAAGGGTCTTAAAAGCCTTCCTAGCACGCTGCATTTCATTTAAGGACATTCTTGGCTCAGGAAAACCAATTTGAAGCCATTGGGAGTATGCCAAAAAAAAAAAAAAAAAAAATACTGTGTGGCCTTAATTCAGTTCTGGGTATTTTTTAGAAACAGATTTTGGCATACCTTTATTTTCTAAGTCTATGTCTGTAAAATTTCTTGATTCTGTGGGTAGATTTCCAGCAGCAATTCCAGGCTTGGGGTCAAGAAAAGAACGAAAAATGACTTGTAGGAGTAAAGGCTTCAAGAGCCACAGCCCACATCCAGCGTACACTGTGTGCCTGCATGGGTACATGCGTGTGCTGCGGGAGGCGGAGGTGAGCGTGGGGTGGTGCGGGTGAATGAAGTGCTGTAGCACAGAGATGGGACGCTCCAATTTGGCCAAGGTCCAAATACAGCTTCACTCTATAACCATGATTAAACAAATGTTTAGAACAATGTTCACGTCATAAGCACCCAAAAAACCATTTTCCCACGGCCCAGTTGAAATACTTTAACTCACTCTCAAACAAGTGTTCTCCATGCATGCTTCCAAATGCATATTTGGGAGCCAGTTAAGAAACCAAAATTATTTTAAATTAATTTACTTTTTGAAATAGCACTCACAGAAAACGTATTCCTCATCTGTTTCCCATGAATGAGATGAATCCATCCCTTTCAGCATGTGTTAAAGTAAAGCATAACCTTGAAAACAGAGAAAAGGAGTCAGTTTTCAATGAAAGTATTTATAGTACTTGAGCTGAAATAATTGACCTAGGTTCAAATGACTAATGAAGAACAGACAAATATTTCTTCCCTTCCCCCAATAACATAAAAGAATACAGTATTATGCTGAAGACAAGATTTAATAAGCCCCAAACACATGTAATCTAAGGAAGACGAAATGTAAGTCACAGAGGGAGTCTTGGTAGTATATTCAATACCATACAGCAGTTTTACAAATTGTTTATTTCCTTTACCAGATGGACCCTTTTAAATTTCCTCTCTGTGTACCTTAGTGCTAATGGAAAACCCACCTGAATTGCTTCAGCGCCTGCATAGCCCTTTCTGGGACCCTGGCCAGGTGCAGTGCATGCAGGGTTAATGCCAGCCTTGAGCAGCTCTCTCTGCCCTGAGTAAGGTTATTAAATAGGAACATTTGACTCATAATTTGTTCTCCTCATGTTAAGTAGATTGCAATAACTCAGCTGTCCAGGATCTGTTTATCAATGTTCTGTGGCTTCCAGCAGCAAATATTTTATAACCACTAAGTAGATGTTCAGACCACTCATCAAATGAAAATCTCCTGTACTCAGAGCTGGTGTTATCATCACAACCCACCAACTGAAGAGCCCTGGAGAGGCAGTAAGCCTGCCCCAGAGCCTGTCAGGCTTAGCCAGATCCTCATCCTGGGGAATTCTCTTCTACTAAATGATTTAAGTAGAAACTAGCTCACCGTCAGAAGAGGTGTGACATCTCAGAGACTATTGGCTGGCCTGTACTGTCCTAGTAAATTGCCATTTTATTTAGTTTTACTGTCTTCTTTATATGCCTTCTAATAAACATTTTATATGCATTCTCATTCAAGAAGAGAAACAAGGAAAAGAAAGGGCAGGTAAATAGATTCTCCAACAGTCTGCATTATGTTGATGCTGTATTCCTAAGACTAGACCATTTGAAATTAGCAATGTATTATTGCCACAGATATGCTTCTTCATAACAATTAGATTTTTGTTAATGTACTGCAGTGGTTCTGGCATTGTTCGCTTAAGATTTAAGGTACCTTCCCCAAAATGAAGGGCATACAACAATTTAACTGCAGGCTATTGGCCAATTGTTAAGGTACTGGTAATGAAATCAGATCCTAAGGAAACTATTAAGTAATCTAATGTCTAAAATAATACAAGGATAATGTAGGGGCCCAGACACTTGGCCTCCTGGAGGTTCAACAACCACTGACATGAGGCTGATTAATTAAAGAAAAGGCATACAAATTATTTACTATGTATATAAAGAAGGCTTCAGAATGAAGACCCAACTCCCCGGTAAGGTACAGAAAGAAGTTTATGTTCCATCTTGAGGTTTCAGAAAGAATGGGGGCTTCGGTGGCCAAATAGGCTATGGGAGAGGGGAGAAGAGGAATTCTGGAGAGGAGCAGTAAGTGATTACCAGGGAGAATGGATGGGGAACAGAGGTGAACTAGTAAATAGCTATCGTTGGAGTTTGAATAAGTCTGAGAGACAGCCATCATCTTGTCGAAGGGTCTGTTCAGGTTTGGTTCACATTCTTGGTCTTTTTTTCTTCAATAGATCATGAGACCAGAGGAACAGAAAGGAAAACCAACTGTTCTCCTTTGTGGGCCCAAACTTTAGGCAGATAAAAGAACTTCAAAGACCAACTTTATCTGATGCTTTGTGGGAGACCCAGGTTAGAGGGTCCTTGAGGCTTCTTCATTTCAGCATGTCAAAATGCCGTATTTGGGGGCATTGGTTTCTGAGCCCCAACATCAACATTTATCATTTTTATTATTAAATGAAAATTTCCACATGCTGAAAAAAAAATGCTTGTGGTTTGATTTTTGAAGCAAAGTTCTTGTACTTATCCGTTATACAAACAAATGAACTACCCATTGTAATTAAGCTTCTTTGAGTGGGTCTACACAAGATGTAGGAAAGGCATTTCCCCAAAGGAATAGGGCCATTCCTAGTAAAAGACAAGGAAAGAAATGCAAGGAGACAAAACACCCATTAAGTCATCTAATGTCAGCTGCTATCTTGAAAATCTTCTCTCTCCCTAACTGTCCCTGTTTTCTGTGGGTTACAATAGCCACATGAATCACAGAGTATTAGTCCCATCACTATCACAACTACTGAAAATCTCATGAAGAGAATGATTTACAATTAGAAAAGCAATGAAAAGATTATTACAGGAGGCTTCTCATGATGAAGTGATATTTAATCTGCATTTTGAGGAAAAAACATGTAATAAGACAAATTCAAGAGTTTAGGGTTAAAGTTATCCTAAATGTAAAGTCTCTTTAACCCTAAAGAATTTAGAAAATTCTGCTCTAATTCATAGGTAGAAAGAAGCAAGACACAGCTGTTCTCACCCTAACAACAAAAAGACTGGAAAAGCTACAGAATAATAATTTTTTAAAACCTATCAGAAAAGGAGACAAAGAAAGCCATGTGAAGTAAATACCAGAGACAATGACAGATCCTTTTCAAGAGAGAAGAGACACACCACTGCTCTCATACCTGGCAGAACTTCATGAGGGAGAAGAATACGCCAGAAATGTAGTCACCAAAATTTGAATGACCTTTTAATAGCTTCATGTGGGAAGTATGATAGATCACAATCCAAAGGAGCCCCAGCCACAGAGCAGTGCTCCAAGCACTCACAGTGTTGTTTCCATGAGTCTTCCCTGAGTGTTCAGGAGTAGTATATCTGTCCAATATGGTGAAACCACGTCTCTACTAAAAATATAAAAATAGCTGGACATGGTGGTGCATGCCTGTAATCCCAGCTACTCGGGAGATTGAGAACAAGAATTGCTTGAACCCAGAAGATGGAGGTTGCAGTGAGCTGAGATCATGCCACTGCACTCTAGCCTAGGTGACAGAGTAAGATTTCATCTCAAAAAAAAGACAAACCAAAAAAACCCAGAAAAACAAAAGTAGAAAAAAAAAACAAAAGTTGCAGAGAAGACCTGGAAGAGATACTCCTTGAGATGGTGTGTTTGTGTATGTGTATAAATATGGTTTATATAATAGGTATTGTGCATATATGCATATATATGATTTCTTTATATGATGTTATACATTTTCTTTATATTATATACTATATACTTATATACTATATATTAATATTTACTATATATTTATATTTATTGATATAATTATCTAGTATATATTTAGCATATTTAGTAAATACAGTATATATATTTAGAATATTATATTTAGTATTATATACTATATACTTATACACTATACAATATTTATATTTATTATAAAGTATAATATATGCACATATAGTACATAACACATACAAATATATAATTTCTTCTCCTTTTTTTTTGTTGCCCAGGCTGCAGTACAGTGGTACAATCTCAGCTCATGCAACCTCTGCCTCCTGGGCTCAAGTCCTCCCACCTCAGCCTCCCAAGTAGCTGGAACTACAGGTGTGCACCACACACCCAGCTAGTTTTTGTATTTTTGGTAAAGGCAAGGTTTTGCCATGTTGCTCGGGCTGGTCTCAAACTCCTGAGCTCAAGCAATCCTCATGCCTCAGCCTCCCAAAGTGCTAGGATTATAGGCATGAGCCACTGCGCCCAGCCAATATGTAATTTATTTAAAAACCTTTTGTCTGAGGCAAAAATACTAACAATGATTATGCTGTTTATACCATATGTAATAGTAAAATATAAAATCACAAGAACACAAAGTGTGGGAAGAGATAGAGGAAATTATTCTATGTTAAAGGTTCTTGTGTGTTTCATTAAAGTAGATGACAATTTAATAATTCACACTGTAAACTCTAAAGCAATTACTAAAAATAAATTTAACACAAAAAAATAAAGATAACACATAAGACAAAACAGAATACTAAAACTAATGCAATTTACTCAAGAGAAGTCAAGAAAGGAGGAACAGCAGAGCAGAGAATATATGGATGAAATATAAAACAAACATCAACATGGAAATCTTAAATACAACTATACCAATAATTACAGTAAATGTAAATGAACTAAACATAGTTATTGAAAGATAGAAATTATCAGATTGGATTAAAAAATCATGACCCAACTTTATGCCACTTGTAAGAAACATATTTTGGTTATGAAGCACAGGCAGGTTGAAAGTAAAAGTGTGGAAGAAGGTGTAGCCTGCATGGCAAATGATGTCCAAAGAAGGCACCATCAATTCCTACCTTGCCTGGACAAGCAGGCTGCTTCTCACATCAAAAGGTACAATGTGATTATCCCCTTAAACTTACGCTTAGGCTGACTTCAGTGACTTGTTTAATGAACATAATATAATAGACATGACATTCTGGGACCTCAGAGGCTACTGGATCATAAACCTTGCAGCTTCTGCCTGAGAGTCTTAGAATGCTTGTTTTCTGGATGATCTCTGTGAGAAACCAAAGCACCAGGTAATGAAAACTCTGGGTCATTCCTTGTGTAATGAGGAAAAGGAGAGGGAGGTGATGGAAATTATATGAAGAGATCCCTCCATGAACAGAAACATCTGAAATAGGACAGAAGTATTTCTCCACAGAGTTCCATAACTTTGGTGTTTTTGTTTTTTTTCTTAACACACTGGACTTACCTATGAAGTATAGGGTCCGTTTGGAGTGACAGAAAGTGGGTAGCAATCACACTAGGGTGGTGATAGGGGATATTGGGCTAGCTCTACATGAAGTTATTTCCACAATGCCACTCTTTTTTTGGTATCCTCCTGGGACCATTGGGAAGAAATATTCATTTCCCTTCCCCCAGACTACTCTAAAGTGAATTTGATAAATAAAATAATTAAGATAACTTCAAGTTCTTTCCACACCCAAGACTGAAAATTCATTCACTATTCTATTTCCCACCCTAAATAATATCTAGGCACACTGTCTGACATAATATATAAGAAGTTCATCAACGAAATTAAGTAAAAAATATTCAATATTCAATAAAACATTCAACAAAAATGCAATAAGAAACTTCAATAATAAAATGTCAGCAATGCAGAAATGACCCAGATTTTAACAGAAACACCCTCTGTTATTCTATTAAAATTGAGAGACATTACATTCCAAATGTATTGAAGTTCAAATTAAAGTTATTTTGCCCTGATGAGTAAACCTTTAAAGTCCAAAGGCATTAAAATTAAAAATCAGTTATCCTGGCCTAGTGACTTACTAGTCCAAAGTCTGAAATTCAAAATTGTCCCTCCTAATTTAATTTCCTTCAGGTTAAGTTCTTAATGCCCCAGTAAAGCTGTGGTTCCTTCAGCAGCTTTCTCTAAGTTCCTTCTCCTTACAATGGATGCAGTTCCTTCTGGACATCAAAAGAGATATGAGTTGAGTGTCATTTCTCTGCATGCATCCATGTCCTAAGATCCTCAACATTTATTATGATACACAAATGTATTACAACTCTGGCTTCACAACCACCAATTTGATAAAACAAGACAATCCCTAGTCTCTAGAACAGTTACTACAGGCAAAAGTATATACTCAAAACCCAGTTCTAAGAGTTGCTAAAAGCAATATAGCAGAAATTCAATGATGTCTGAAAGAAAGAAGGTAGAAAAACAATTGGTTCAGCATCACCATGTGCAATCCATTGATGCCTGTTGTCCAGAAGCTACAAGTTGCAAACTTGAAATCAATGGGATGAAGTCTACCAGCAACACATTAACAATGGCACTCTTCATTCACCATTTCTGTGGACAACCTTTCTTAACTTACTGTATCATTTCTTAGAGTGGTATTTTAGATATTGCTGCCTTCTTACAAAGCTTAGAAATTTGAAATGATGGCAGCCCAGTCAGCAAGTATTACTTGAGATGCTCATCTTTCCCAGCCAATGTATTTAACTACTAAGTCTTTCTTGCTCTTTTCTCTGGATTCCTAGAATTTCCATGCTACCTGCAGGTGAGTGGTGCCTTGAATATGGCCTCCACAGTGTCTGTGAGAAAGCACTTATCAGCTTGTGTTGCTACCTCTGCTTCTTGCATTATCATTGCTTGGGGAAGAAATTCACCTTCATATTGAATATATTTAGCCTGAAAAGAACACTCAACTGGATATCTACTTGTAGAAGAATGAAGTTGGAACCCATATCTCACATCAAAAGTTAACTCAAAATGGATCAAAAATTTTAATGTAAGAGCTGAACCTATACACTAAATAAAAGAACCTAAATACAGAAAGCCACTTATCATATGATTCCATCAATGGAATCATTCTGCACATTCATAAGAAATGTCTAGAACAGACAAATCCAAAAAGACAGAAAATAGAGTAGTGGTTACTAACATGTGTGGGAAGTGGAGAATGAGGAGTGATTGCTAATGCATATAGGGTATCTTTTAGGAGTAGTAAAAATGTTCTGGAACTCAGTTGTGGTGATGGTTGCATAATCTTGTGGATATATTATAATCCACTGGATTCTCCACTTTAAAAGGTGAATTTTATAGTACATGAATTATATCTCATTTTTACAAGAAACAAGGAAAACACTCAGCATACTTTTGAATCAAAGCTGCTGTTTGTACTTCAGAATCCTGTACCCCTAGGGCCCAATGAGGACTATTATCTATCCTCACGATGCTATCTTTCCTCCTCCCACAAATAATTCATGTTATCTGGCATGTTCTCTTAGAACCAGTTCTATCTGATTTTGCAATAATCATTCCAAACAGCAACTATTTTTGTAACTCAAGGTTCTTCAGGTTGGCAAGTTGAACTAGGCTCAGCTGGGCAGTTCTCTGGTCTTGGGTGGGTATATGTGTCTGCATTCAGCTTCTGGGTAAATGAGGGGTTATGTAGTCTAGGACAGCTTCAGCTGAGTGGATCATCTTTGCTCTACGTAGTTGCTCATTCTTCAGCTGGACTGGGATTGCTGTCATGGAGCAAGGCAGAGTTCCAAAAAAGAAAAAGGAATTGTGCTTAGGGGAAGGGACACATCATCACTTCCATCACATGCTATCGGCCAAAGCAAGTCATGAAGCCAGGCCAGAATTAAGAGAAGCAACATATGTTTCTTTTCTTGATAACAGTAAAGGGTATAAATTTAGGAAAGACTAAAGAGTACTGGGCATTTTTATAATATACCATTTCCTAGAGCAGAAGTTCCAAGATAACATCTATGCAGTGGGTTTAGAGAACAACCAGCACATATCAGAGAGGTAGGATAAAAGGTTTCTGAAGGAAAATTTCTAAGAGGAAAAAAAAATCAAAGAAATAGACAACCAGATGTGTTAGACCAGGCTAAAAGGTGTTTTAGTGTTCTGTCAGAAACTACTAACATAGATTACAGGATCACAGAAAACAATCTCTTCTGTGTGTGATATAGTTTGGCTATTTCCCCACCCAAATCTCATTTTAAATTGTAGTTTCTATAATCCCCACGAGTTGTGAAAGGGACCCTATGGGAGGAAATTGAATCATGGGGGTGGTTATCTCCACGCTGTTCTCATGATGGTGAATGGGTTCTCATGAGATCTGATGGTTTTATAAGGGGCTTTCCACCTTTTGCTCAGCATTTCTCCTTCCTCCCATCACGTGAAGAAGGACATGTCTGCTTCCTCTTCCATCATGATTGTGAGTTTCCTGAGGCCTCTCCAGCCATGCAGAACTGTGAGTCAATTAAACCTCTTTCCTTTGTAAATTACCCAGTGCAGCTGGGCGCAGTGGCTCACACCTGTAATCCCAGCACTTTGGGAGGCCTAGGTGGGCAGATCACCTGAGGTCAGAAGTTCGAGACCAGCCTGGCCAACATGGCAAAACCCCATCTCTATTGAAAATACAAAAATCAGCTGGGCATGGGGGCATGTGCCTCTAATCCCAGCTACTTGGGAGGCTGATGCAGGACAATTACTTGAACCTAGGAGGTGGAGGTTGCATTGAGCTGGTATTGCACTATTGCATTCCAGCCTGGGCAAAAACAGTGAAACTCCATCTCAAAAAAAAATAAATAAATTACCCAGTGTCGAGCAGTTTTTTATAGCAGAGTGAGGAAGGACTAACACAAGGTGTCAAGTGGGTAATATAATTATGTGAAGTGGCCAAAGGTAAGTCACAAGGAATAAACTGGAGAGTACATGCCCAACCTAAAACATTCAAATTATTAGCTGCAGTAAAAATAAAAAGGGTTTCAAATATAGTATACTATAGGCTATGTGGTTATATTTACATATTCACCTATTTACATATTTACATGGTCATAATGCAAATACTGAATATTAATTTAACAACTAAAAAACGTGATGTAATTACAATGGGAAAATTAAGTAGGGAGAGATGTATGTATTCAATCAGAAAACAGAGTAAGAGTTGGAGAATAAAAATCCAAAGATCATAGAAAACTTAAAACAACTCAAGTATGGGTATTGCTGGTATGAACTAAGACACATCTTTGATTTACTGAGAAAGTCTAAAGATGCAAGCTAAAACACAGAGATGTAAAGCTAGGTGATGATGTTAGCTTGTCCTATATGTTCCATTAGTATCTGTAATTGTCTAAAAATAAGTTTATTTGAAAAAAAATCGGGGCAAAATAGTGCAAAACATACTTTAAACCATGTGCTAATTACACCTAAATACATGTAGATGAAGCAGTTTTTAAATTTCCAATTTCAAGTTATCAACCTTTTTGACTGTCCTTTAAAAAGTAGTTAATGTAGCTGCAGAATGATAGTAAATGATTTTGAAATCTCAGTTTATTGGGAAGATTTAAAAAATTCATCAGTGTTTACTTGAAATGACTCTACCCATGAGCATGAGTTGAAAAGTCACTACCTTTAATGACTTTAAGATATCCTTCTCCTCCTTTAAGATAAATTTACTAACTTTGTCCTGAGTCTGCTATTTTAAGGACAATCTTAAACTTCATATTGAGAAAATTAGTATGTGGAAATTCATACAAAATCTACAATAAAAGAACACGAAGGCAAACACATTCTGGAATGATGAAATAATCTTTTCATCCCCTGGTTTGGGTGCAGGTACTTATTTTTAGCTCAGAGGCTTTATAATTTTATAAAATAAGATTACCTATAAATCTTCCTTGTCAGAAAACCAACAGTAATTGACAGCGTTTTTCGGATTTTAGCTTCCTTGAAGCAATTCTCTTTCACTTTCTGTATTTTGAAAACCACATACCAAAGCCAATTAGATTGATGTATTGGCCAGTAGGCATGGGTAACCTATAGAATGAGGAACTGGCCACAGCCATTGCTCCCACAGGCACACTCATGAGGCACACCTGAATCTCATTCAAGCTTTCACTGTGTGATGTCCTCATTTTAAGCAGAGCCTGTGGATAATAAACAAAATATATCTCAGTGGTAAAACCACTCTATCCTGTTGAGCATACCACATCTTCAGAACCACAGGGAAACCAAGCACTGTTCTGTGATTTGTTTTTAAGATCAATGACAAAGAATCAGACCAATCTGCAATTTCTGGTCTTCATATCTCATCTCTTACTTCAAAATTATAGATGGATATGGGGTGAAAAGAAAAATAGGAGATTTAATCAAACATTTTAATTGACTTTGTTATGGACATATTCCATAGAAACTGAATGACTATCAGTTTAAAGACAAATTCTTATTTTTTTTTATTGAATTGAGTAGACACCTATTGGGTATCTACTTTGTAAAGAAGCCTGGGCTAGGCAGCACAGGCTTTGTTAAGATTAGTTTACAGGCCCAGGCCTAAAGATCTCACAGTTTAGTCATGAAATCAGGTATTTAACCAGAGTTTGCAAATTCATAATCTCTAGGTAAATCTGATACACCCCTTTGTTTTAGTTGCTTGCTTTGTTGAGTTTCTAATTTGAATGTTCTAAGCTGTGCATGCACTCTCCAGCTCATTTTCTGCTGACTTATCTTCAGCCACTCTACACAATTACATTATCCACTGGGCCCTTGATGGAACTGCATTTACAACGTCGATATAAACACCAAATGTACTACATAAGCAAATGAAATAAATGGGGAGACAGTGTCTTAGAAGAGAACACATTTTTTGATCTGAAAGAGACTCACTTATGACTCCTGATTTTGCACTTAATATCTATGTGGTCCTAAGTAAGTTATACTTCTTTGAGCCTTAGTTTTCTTGTCTAAAAATGAAGCTAAAGATACTACCTCACATTAGAGTGGTGAAGACTAGACAAGATAATATTTCTGATTAGCTCAGCATCTGCCACACTGCAAAGTCACTATATAATTTGGCATCTTTCCCTCCCCTTGAGTAGATGACAATGGAAGCTTAGAAGGATCCATTCATTCTTCCTGGGTGGTCAGGGAACACTTCACAAAAGCAACTGGCCATTTGAACTGGATTATGAAGAAAGGAAAAGATTGCAATTGACGAGGAAGAGATATGGGGCTTTCCAAGGTTTATGGTCTCCTGCTGTGGGTAGATGGCAAGCCAGGCCACTGATGAGGGTTCTGTGGGGTCAGGGATGTTAGAGAACATCCTCTTAGAGTAAGCAGGGAGCAAGTCTGGAGCAGGTATTGCTGCTCATCACTTGTTCTCACATGTGACCTTCAAGTACCACTGGCTATATTTATAGGGTCTAGGACAGAGCAGACCCTGGTCCCTAGAGCAGAGATCTGGAATATGAGAGACTAGCAGTCCATTTGGCTCGGCGCAGTGGCTCACACCTGTAATCTCAGCACTTTGGGAGGCTGAGGCGGGTGGATCATGAGGTCAGGAGTTCGAGACCAGCCTGGCCAATATAGTGAAACTCCATCTCTACTGAAAATACAAAAAATAGCCGGGTGTGGTGGTGGGCGCCTGTATTCCCAGCTACTCAGAAGGCTGAGGCAGGAGAATTGCTTGAACCTGGGAAGTGGAGGCTGCAATGAGCCAAGATTGTGCCACTGTACTCCAGCCTGGGTGACACAGAGACACCCAGGGTGTCTCAGAAAAAAAAAAAAAAAAAAAAGTCCATTCATGTCAGACAAACATGAAAGGGAGCATTAGGCCCTAAAGACAAATCACACAGTTCTAAGCACACACAGATATTTTTTGAGATAAACGCAGATGCCATGTCTTATTCAAATGGTTTCTCCTGGGGTTCAGTAAGAAGAAAATTATGTTTTACATGGTTCTTAGGATTACTGGAATATGTTATTTAGTTTCTTCTGCGTAGTCTGTAATTTCTACAGGTAGTAGTAGACAACTACCTAACATAAGGAAAGAGTTAGGCATTGTGAATGGTTGTATTGTGGGCACATGAGTAAGTGGGTTGTTCTGTACAGATTCTGCAGTGTCTGAAGAGTTACAGTTTATACAGGATAAGTAGAAACAGAATGTGTTTGTGGGACCAGTTAAATGGCTCCATCAAAGCCACCAGTCTGCAGCAGGTGATGGTGAACATGTTTGTGGACATGAAGGAATTTGAACAGTGCTTTCGTAATCTAGATAACAACTTTGAACAACTATCTGAAATAAGATTGATACTTTAAGAAAGAACGTTTTCCTTTGTAAGAAGGGTTGCCAAATTATCATGAATGAGGGGAGAAAGGAGTGAGATGGTGAAGTTCAGCAGATGAAGTACGCTGTTTAAGAAAGTGCATCTACTCTCATGACTGTAGTAGGATAAAGGATGTGAGATCTAAAATAAAGTCTGACATGAAAGCATCCAAAGGAGTACAGGAGTTAGGAGTAAAAAGTCCCCCCTCCCAGGGGCTTTGGTTATTTTTACAGATATGCTTCTATCACTTAGACTAGAGACCCAAGCACCAGGCACCTGGCCTTACCACACCACTGGTACTGTGGCCCCTACCTGGTGATGCATGCAGTTTTCAAATACACACAAAAGTCTCAACAAGCAGCTAAACGTGTGGGCACATCGCATAGCCTCTCTCCACTACAGCTTGCTATGATATGAGTTTTGGCAAAACTCTAGCCCTGTAGAAATCTACAAATGCCAAGAAATGGGAAGATTATAATGTTCTTGAACTCATCGGGCACCTTCCTAAGACTTTTTCTAGTTCTCTAGTCAAGATGTTGAATGATTCTACTCAGGTGATCAAGTGAGAATGCAGAATTCTGTGTATGAAAGCCTGCAAAAACACCCTTAAAAATGAATTCACAGCACTGGCCACATCCCTATTGATAAATCTGTCAAACATGACAATTCTGTGTTGAGAAATCTGAGGTCAGTCCCACATTTGAGGTTACCATGCTGAAGCTGCAAACCACTCATCACTTCACCTTCTCAGAAAAAGCAGAACTTCATTGCATTCTCTCTTGAGTGCAGAACTCGGCCTCTATAGATATCTGCTTTTACCATTATATGTTGGGAAACATGGATGGACTCCCCTAAAATCTCTCAGGAGTCATGAGTATTAACAAATTTTAGCTTCTAACATTCGTGACTCATCAGAGGATCGCCTTGATCCATGATTTTTTGTTTTAGTTTTTCCCCACAGTGCTATGTGGTACACTATAGCAGGGTGACAGATATATAGCAGGATGTGGATGTGGCCATTGACCCCCACTGGAGCAGCTGGAGCCGATATCTTGTGTAGTACAAGGAATGTCCAAATTGCTCTCTTCAGGGAATGCCTGAAGTGCCTATCAAGGGTTATGTTGTACTGAGCTGTCAGAGAGATTCTGATACAGGTAAACTCACATGATTACTGGTGGCATAAAAATACACCCCTGGAAGCTTCGGATAAAAATTTAAATGTTCAGGTTCTCTTGAAAAATAAAGATCTAAAAACAAAGGCTCTATATTCTTACATGGCAACAATCTACAGAATTCAAATAAAAACCATCCCTTTCACACTGGCACATTTCTCTCTAATCATCACAATCTTCTCCACTTCCTCTTGTGTTATAGGGAGTAGTTTCCTCATTTACATTTGTGCTTGCATATCCTAATTTAAAGGAAGAAAGAAACCAGAGGGTGTAGCATGAAAAAAGGAAGGAAGGTATGAAGTATGAGCTATTTTGAAAGACATATACTAAGCTATGGGGATAGAAGGAGAGATTGGAACTATGACAAGAAAGGCTATGAAAATCATCCTAAGCTCTTGAGCTTTATTCTTTAGTTAATGTTACGAAGGCCTTTATCTAAGAGTTGAACAAAATGTAAACCGTTTTAGAGAGATAACTTCAGAAGCAGTGTAGAGAACATAATGTAAAAGTTAAACAGTAGAAGCAAGGAGGTTATGATAGAAGAGTGCACATAAGAAAATGTGTGCATGACCTATGGACTTGACCATAATCATGGAAAGTAAGGAAGGAAAACTGGAGAGAATTCAGAGATGAAATCTAATAATCAATTGACTGGGATAAAAATAAGGAAATACAGCAATGGCAACAAAAGCCAAAATAAACAAATGAGATCCAATTAAACTTAGCCTCTCCACAGCAAAAGAAACTATCAATAAAGTGAAACGACAAACAACAGAATGGGAAAAAATTTTTGCAACCTACCTATCTGACAAAGGGCTAATATCTAGAATCTACGGAGAACTTAAACAAATTTATAAGAAAAAAACAAAAAACCCCATCAAAAAGTTGGCAAAGGATAGACATTTATGCAGCCAACAAACATATGAAAAAAAGTTTGTCACCACTGGTCATTAGAGAAATGCAAATCAAAACCACATTGAGATACCACCTCACACCAGTTGGAATGGCAATCATTAAAAAATCAGGAGACATCAGATGCTGGAGAAGATGTGGAGAAATAGGAACACTTTTACACTATTGGTGGGAGTGTAAATTAGTTCAACCATTGTGGAAGACAGTGTGGTGATTCCTTAAGGATCTAGAAATAGAAATACCATTTGACCCAGCAATCCCATTACTGGGTATATACCCAAAGGATTATAAATCATTCTATTATAAAGACACATGCACATGTATGTTTACTATGGCACTGTTCACAATAGCAAAGACTTGGAACCAACACAAATGCCTATCAATGATAGACTGGATAAAGAAAATGTGGCACATAAACACCACGGAATACTATGCAGCCATAAAAAAGGATGAGTTCATGTCCTTTGCAGGGACATAGATGAAACTGGAGACTACCATTCTCAGCAAACTCACACAAGAACAGAAAACCAAACACCACGTTCTCACTCATAAGTGGGTATTGAACAATGAGAACACCTGGACACAGGGAGGGGAACATCATACACCAGGGCCTGGGGGTGGGGGTTTAGTGGAGGAATAGCAGGAGGTGGGAGGATTGGAGAGGGATAGCATTAGGAGAAATACCTAACGTAGATGACGGGGCGATGGATGTAGCAAACCACCACCATGGCACTTGTATACCTATGCAACAATTCTGTACCATCTGTGCATGTACCCCAGAACTTAAAGTATAATAAATAAATTTTTAAAATAAATAAAATTTTTAAAAAGGAAATGCAGATGAGTATGATGACTCTAGTCTAAGTCTCTGGGAAAAAAAACATTAGCCCAGAAGATAAATTCAAAGGAATTATAAACATTAACCCAGAAGATAAATTCAGAGGAGAAAAAATGAGCTCTGTTTGAATGTGTTAAAACAGAGGGAAGGACTAATCATTTAATTTAAACACATCCTGCAAATGGAGCTCAGGAGAAAAGGAAGAATTAAACATAAGGACTTGAAAATCTATCAACATAGAGGTGATATTTGAAGCTAAGGACTAGGTAAGATTGTCCAGGACAAGGAGAAGAGGGACACATAGAGCCTTCAGGAACACTAGACGTACAGAGATGGTGATGGAAGAAGCCCCAATAAGTGAGACCAAGAAGAAAACCTATGTGAGATGATTTGGTAGCTATTTTCAATTTGCCCTTCCAAATCCACTTTCCTCCCTGCTCTGTGCTCTGGGAGGCTGACCTGTCTGAGCTGCAGCCATGGCTCTCTTGTCCTCTGGCATTGGGTCTAATTTGGCCAGTGGGAAGCCATTGTCAAGATCAGAGGTTAGGAAGAGAGTAAAGAGTTAGGTTATTTATTCTCCTTGACTCCCTTCCTACCAGATTGCCCCAAGTTAGCCGTATCCCTCTCTGAAGTCCACAGCTTCTGTCAAGTGGACTGCTCCATGCAGCAGTTCTGATGGCTGCTCCCATCTCCTGCCCATAGAGGTGGTCACAGGCACTCCTATCTTTAGTCCAAGAGTATTGCCCAATCCTTTGTTCACTTCTTGTATCCTGTCTCATCTTTATAAGAGCCCCTTCGTTACACTCACTTCAATTACTCAGTGTAAATGTGCCATCTATTTCCTGCTACTATCCCCTCTGATTCAAGGGGTAAATCCAAGAGGGTGCAATATTCTGGAAGCCATTATAGAAGAGTTTACATAAATGCTACAGAGCATCTACCAGGATGAAAACTAAAAAGAATCGGACTTTGACATTTTTTCCTTTTCAGAAGACCTGGTGTGTGCAGGAGACAGGTTGCAAGGTTTGGCGGAAGAAATGAATGGTAAGAGAAAATAAAAGCATGAGTAAAAGCTATTACTTCAAAACAGCTGACACTCTATGGTAGAAAAGGGAGATGGGGGTTAGTCTGAAACAGAACTGATCTATGTCTTTAAAGGAGTGATTGAAATATCTCCACAACACTGCTTTATTTTTTTTCTTTGGAAGGGGGCAAAGGATATGAACAGACACTTTTCAAAAGAAGACATTTATGTGGCCAACGAACATGAAAACAAAGCTCAACATTGCTGATCATCAAAAAATGTAAATCAAAACCACAATGAGATACCATCTCACACCAGTCAGGATGGCGATTATTAAAAAGTCAGGAAAGAGTAGATGCCGGCGAGGCTATGGAGAAATAGGAACACTTTTACACTGTTGGTGGGAGTGTAAATTAGTTCAACTGTTGTGGAAGACAGTTTGGCAATTCCTCAAGAATCTAGAACCAGAAATACCATTTGACCCAGCAATCCCATTACTGGATATATACCCAAAGGAGTATAAATCATTCTACTATAAAGACACATGCGCACTTATGTTCACTGCAGCACTATTTACAATAGCAAAGACATGGAACAAACCCAAATGCCCATCAATGATAGACTGGATAAAGAAAATGTGACACATACACACCATGGAATACCATGCAGCCATAAAAAGGAATGAGATCATGTCCTTTGCACAGACATGGATAAAGATAGACGCCATCATCCTCAGCAAACTAACGCAGGAACAGAAAACCAAATACTGCATGTTCTGACTTATAAGTGGGAATTGAACATTGAGAAAACATGGACACAAAGAGGGGGGCAACACACACCAGGGCGCTAGGAGGTAGCAGTTGAGGGGAGGGAACTTAAGAGGATGGGTGGATAGGTGCAGCAAGCCACCATGGCACACGTATACCTATGTAACAAATCTGCACATTCTGTACAGCTAGTGCTCGACTTAACGACCACGATTGGTTCCGACAGACCGGTCGTAACACGATTTGGTCGTAAGTTGAGTAGGCTATATGTACAGTACTGTGAAATGATGTTATAAAAATCTTTAAGTCATACTTTATCATAATTTTCTTTCATTATTGTTATATATCATAATTTTCTTTGTTCATTTTATACCATTTGTATCATCTCTACACCATTTTATTTCTTATTTTTACATTCATCAGGTTTAAGTAAAACACTGCATTACCAGTACAACTGGTTTAATATTTGCAAAACATACAAAATAACAAAATACAGGTGCATACAAAAATAGAAAATACAGGTGTAAAAAATACCATAGGAAACATTTTCCCAATTGCAAAACATATCAAAATATATAAACATGTATGAAACACTTTATTGGCCGCCAGTGCTTGGCTGCAGGTCGTTGATGTTGTCATCTGAGGCAGCAGTTGGGGTTACTGGAGTTGGTTTTTTCTTAAACATGGTGAGCTTTGTCTGAATTGTATGTTTCTTTTTCTCTTTATAAATTTCACGATACGGACAAAACACATCGTGCGCCATCTGTTCAATTCTTGCAAATCGTTCGATGTTTGGGTCCACTGCTTCGAAATGTATAAGAACTTTATTCAGTAAAGATAAACCATCTGATAATCCCTTAGTGGCGAACTTTCTTTCTGGCTCCTCCTCTTCTTTCTCTGCTTCTCTTCTTTCTTCTTCCACCACTCTTTCTTCTTCCAGTTCCATTAGCTCTTCATTTGTAAGTTCTCCGGATTCTTTGCCTAGCAACTCTTCGACATCTTCCATTTCACACTCCAAAGAAAGGTCTTTAGCGAGTTTTACTATTTTTTTCCAAATCGTTTCAAGTTCATGTTCACTGTCAAATCCGTCAAGCTCATTAACATAGCACTTAACACAATTTTTCCAGATGTCATTCATGCACTTTGTCGTCACAGCCTCCCAGGCGGTAGCGATATTCTTGATACACATCAAAATGTTGCAGTGTTTCCAAAAATCTACAGCGGAGCAGTCGTGGCTAGCGATTGTGGTCGTAAAGTCAAATGGTCGTAAGTTGCATAGGTCGTAAGTTGATCAATACCTGTACCTGTATCTCATGTTTTTTCTTAGAAGAAATAAAGAAAAAAAAATAATCATTCCTCCAACACGTAAGTTGGAGTGCCATTTATGTGCCACAGACAAGTTAAAGCTTAAAGAAATAAAAATAGTATAATTTCCCCCAAGAAGTTAATAAAGGAGAGAGCTGTGTCAAAAAAAAGTATTGGGCATCTGAAGCAAATATAACCAGTCTGAAAAATAAAAAAACACAAAAATAATTGTGAAAAAAACACAAAACTCTGTGTGTGTGTGTGTGTGTGTGTGTGTGTGTGTGTGAGCACGTGGTCAACTACCTCAAGGCCCCATGATTCAAATAGCCTGCTTAAGCTAGCAAGTCATCTTCTCCCTGGAATTTTAATATGACAGAATGGTTTCAAATATGACCAACAGACAATGAAAGATGAACTATCTAGTTCAGGCTTACCTCTCTGAGTCCTTCCAGTTATTAATCATTTATAAGACACCATAAGCCACCTCTAGGAAAATGATGATTCTTTATTGCTTGTTAAAAATATTTACATTTTCCTCTACCAGCTGTATATAAGGAATTGATATTTTCTGAATTGCTAAGTCAATAACATCTTCCTTGAGCCATCAAAGGATTTGATAAACCAGCAAAACACAAGAGCCTCTGCTGCAAATAAGTGGGAGGCACTCGGGCTGTCAGGCAATTAAGTGGACCTGAATAAGCTGATGTAATTAAGCCTCTTACTGCATAATTATCTTTATTTTAAATGTGTCTTTTGATGAAACATCTGTTCCCTGCTCCAGATATGAAAAGAGGGACCCATGCTCACGAAGAAAACAGAGCTTGTGAGGCCCTCACACATGCTGCCTGGGCTGCTCAGATCCAAGGCAACAAATGTTGTCATTTGTTCCATCTTTGCATGCAAGAGGCAGGTGTCCTCCTGTCCTCAGCCCATGTTTGCCTGACCTCTGAGCTTACAGCAGCTGCCTGGAGTCCTGTTACACAAAGCAGCTCCTCGGGTGCTGAGGGGACACTCAGAAGCAGGGGTTGCATCTAGCTATAAGGACCAGTGCTGTGGCCATCTGCAAAGAAGAACAATCACATGTGCTCAGCAAGAGAAGGTTGGGTATTGATGGTTGGCAGAAATTCCTTGGGCCCCTGTCTCCAGCCTCAGTGCATGACCTCATTTCTTTAATCAAAGGTAAATCTGATTAGTCAAACCAGAGCACATTAAGGGTGGGCCACCATTAACCTCGGTGAATTTCTGTATAGCATTTTTGTCTCTCCTCAGTTCTGTAGGCTCCAGACTCTAGTTTGTCGAATCTCTACTTTTGTCTGAATCAGACATTTTGAATCACACTAATGGACATTTAAGAGGAAAAGTCATAGGCTTTGGAGGGAAAGAGGCCTGATTTTATATTTGGGGGATGCTACTTGTAGGCTAGTGGTCAACCATGAGTTGTTGTCTTTCAGCTTTGACTTATTAAACTCTAAATTAGAGATAAGGATATCTACCATGTAGGATCATTTTGAGAATTAAAAGGTAGACAGAGGGCCTAATACAGCAGCGGATCTAAATAAACATTAACTCCCTCCCCCTTTCTCTGCCCCACCTCCTCCCACTATCCATGCAGAGGTTTTAATGCCAGTTCCTTTTTTTTTATTTTTTGAGATGGAGTCCCACTCTGTCACCCAGGCTGGAGTGCAATGGCGCGATCTTGGCTCACTGCAACCTCAGCCTCCTTAGTTCAAGTGATTGTACTGCCTCAGCCTTCTGAGTAGCTGGGATTACAGGCGCTCACCACCACACTCAGCTAATTTTTTGTATTTTTAGTAGAGATGGGGTTTCACCATGTTGGTCAGGCTGATCTCGAACTCCCAACCTCAGGTGATCTGCCCGCCTAGGCCTCCGAAAGTGCTGGGATTACAGGCATGAGCCACCAATCCAGCTGCCAGTTTAACTGATACTGGGAAATCTTCTTTAAAGGACACTGACCAGCACCACTTCTTTCTACAATGTCCCATAGTTGGGGATCAAGGAGTTGGATCATCAGGATGAGTGTTTAACAGAATCAACAACAGCCTAGTGCATCCAGAGAAATAAACACCAGCCTCAATGATCAGAATTCATACCCCTGAGCCTAGGTCACAGCTTTCTTGGTTAATAATGGAGACAAATCTCCAGTTTTGTTTTTGTTGTTTTTTTTTTTTGAGACAGAGTCTCTCTCTGTCACCCACCCTACAGTGCAGTGGCATGATCTTGGCTCACTGCAACCTCCATCTCCCAGGTTCAAGTGATTCTCCTGCTTCAGCCTCCCGAGTAGCTGGAATTACAGGCACACACCACCACATGCAGCTAATTTTTGTATTTTTTTAGTAGAGACTGGGTTTCACCATGTTGGCCAGGCTGGTCTCAAACTCCTCACCTGAGGTGATCCACCCACCTTGGCCTCCCAAGGTGCTGGGATTACAGGTGTAAGCCACCACACTTGGCCCAAATTTCCAGTATTTTTATCTTAAATTGCTATATTCTGTATTCTGGATAGATCATTCCTGACTATTCCTCTCCTTCAACATATTAACATCATTCATACTAGATTAGGTATTGGCATGCTAATATCGTAAGGCAATGTCTTAGTCTTTTTTTAATGTCTATAATTTATATATCATGCAATTCATCCATTTAAAGTATAGAATTCAAAGGCTTTTAGTATATCACAGAGTTGTGCCTCCATCACCAGAGTCCATTTGAGAACATTTTCACCACCCCAGAAATAACTCCAACACTGCTTAGGCATGACTTCTCAATTCCCCTATTCCCACATGGCCCTAGGCAACCAGGAATCTTCTTTCTGTCTGTATGGATTTGCCTATTAAAGACATCTAATATAAATGGAATCACACAATATGTGTTTTTTGTGTCTGGTTTTTTTCACTTAGCATAACGTTTCCAAAGTCCATTCATGTTGTATTATGTATTAGTACTGCATTCCTTTTTGTTACCAAATAATATTCCGTTGTGTGGATATACTACATTTTATTTATTCATTCCTCAGTTGATGGACATTTGGGTTGTTTTTACTTTTTGGGCTATTGTGAACAACGTAGTTATGAATACTCATGGCAAGATTTTACATGAACATATTTTTTAATTATCTTAGGTATTATACTTAGGATTGGAATGGGTCATATGGTAACTGGAGTTTTTTGAGTAGCTACCAAACTGTTTTTCAAAGTGGTTGCACCATTTTAAATTCCCACCGCCAGTGCAAGAGGATTCTAATTTCTCCACACCTTGCCAATATCTGCCAACACTTGTCCTTTCGATTATAACCATCATAAGGGACATGAAGTGGCATCTTCTTGCTGTTTTGATTTGTACTGCCCTAATGACTAACTGTCATAGTTTGTTGCAGAAAATATTTCAATCACTGCCTCTAAGAGTGTCTTGCTCTAGCTTCTTTGTTCTTCCCAGATGACTAACAGCCAATATAGGCTTTACTTCAATAAGACAGCTATCTAAGAAAGTACCTTTTGGCTCAGACATTTGTGATAGCATGTTACACATCATTTTTGGAATGGGAAAGAAGAGAAGAAGGATATTAGGAATAACTCTTCATCTCAAAGAAAGGGCATTAGAGAGGGAACTGAGGGAAGGTCTCAGAGGCTAAGTCAAAAAGAAAAACTGAAATAAAATTTCATCATTAATTCACTATTTAGAACAAAACTTCAATACTTTATCATCAATGATGTCAGTGATGTTATATTTATATGACACTTATGTGAAAGGAGGGCAATAGAAACTAAAAATTATATTGAGAGAGCAGCATATGAGCCCTGCTTCTAACTTCTGTTCTTGATGGTTTTGAAAAAGCCTAACTTTAGGTTAAAATTTTTTAAGGCAGAGAAAATTATTTCCTCATGGGGTTTTTGTGAGGGCTAATTAAGGTACATTTGTTGCACCTACTTGATAAACTTTAAAACACTAAGTAAGATATTATCTGACATTTATTAATAGTAAGAAGAGATCATGTTTACTGAAAATTTGTTTTATGCTGGGGCTGTACTTCAAATCCACCCAATATAGTGTCTTGATGGTACTTAAGAAAAGAAATTCCACTGGGAATGGTGGCTCACACCTGTAATCCCAGCACTTTGGGAGGTCAAGGCAAGCAGATCACCTAAGGTTGGGAGTTCAAGACCAGCCTGACCAACATGAAGAAACTTGTCACTAGTAAAAATACAAAAATTAGCTGGGCATGGTGGTGCATGCCTGCAATCTCAGCTACTGAGTAGGCCGAGGCAGGAGAATCACTTGAACCCAGGAGGCAGAGGTTGCAGTGAGCCAAGGTTGCACCATTGCATTCTAGCCTGGGCAACCAGAGCAAAATTCTGTCTCAAAAGAAAAGAAAAGAGGAAGGGAAGAAGAGAAGGAAAGGAAAAGGAAAAGGAAAGGAAAGGAAAAGAGAAATTCCAACTTCATGTCACAATTTTTTTTTTTTTTTTTTGAGATGGAGTCTCGTATCTCACACTGTCACCCAGGCTGGAGTACAGTGGCACAATCTCCGCTCACTGCAACCTACACCTCCCCGGTTGAAGTGATTCTCGTGCCTCAGCCTTCCGAGTACCTGCGATTATAGGTGTCTGACACCACACCCAGCTAATTTTTTGTATTTTTAGTAGAGACAGGGTTTCACTGTGTTGGCCAAGCTGGTCTTGAACTCCTGACCTCGTGATCTGCCCGCCTAGGCCTCCCAAAGTGCTGGGATTAGAGGCGTGAGCCACCATGCCCGGCCTCATGTAACAATTTTTAAAATTTTTATATTATTACACAACCTGTATCACTGCCTGAAGTCATAAATGTGCTTAAATACTCACAAATATCCCCACGCCAAGGCACAACACAGCTAGTAGCACTTATACTCAATGTCCCCAATTGTTTTAGACCATTTTCACACTGCCATAAAAAACTACCTGAGACTGGGTAATTTATAAGAAAAGAGGTTTAATTGACTCACAGTTCCACATGGCTGGTGAGGCCTCAGGAAACTTACAGTCATGGTGGAAGGGGAAGCAGGCACCAACTTACATGGCAGCAGGAGAGAGAGAGAGAGAGAGAGCACATGAGAGCGAGCAAGGGAAACCTGCCAAACACTTTTAAACCATCAGATCTCATGAGAACTCACTCACTATCATGAGAGCAGCATGGGGGAAACTGCCTCCATGATCCAAACTCCATCAGGTCCCTCACTCGACATACGGGGATTACAATCTAACATGAGATTTGGGTGGGGACACAGAGCCAAACCATATCACCAACCTTGTACGTGGGGGAAAGGACAGACATAGGGCCTCTCAATAGCAAACTTCCAAAAGAAACAACCTGAGGACAAAGTTGGGCAGGCACAACCTCACAAACATCTGCATGCCAAGTGAGCATGTGTCTGTCCTACCACGTGTGGGCATGGGTATGCACACACATGTGAATTTGTCACCAGGGTTCTTTCATATGGCTGCATCCAACTAGAGTTTTGATTGGGCTTGAAGGCCTAAGACGATATGTCTGGAAGCTCACCAATCTGTTGGTTCGGGCAAATCATTTCTCCTATATATGGCCTCTCATCTTTGAATAGGTTCAATTGGTTTTCTTTCATGGTGGTCTCAGGACACTGTTTCAAAAAAGCAAAAGCAGAAACTGCAGTCTTTGTAGACCCCAGACTTCAACATTACTTCTGCTACATTCATAGTCAAAGCCAGCCCAGATGCAACAAAGTGGAGGAATAGACTCTACCTCTGGATGTTGTAAAACATTAAACGTCATATTCAATGTACCCCACCCATACACAGGAGCCTTGCTTTACTTACAACAATGCCATAAGCTTCCTGTAACACCATGAGGGCAGTTATTATTTTACCCACTTTTTAGACTTAAAAATTGAGACATAAGCTTAAAAGCACAGTTTGTGTGACAGATCCAGGTTTGAACCCAAGCCTGTCTGACATGACACCTACTATTGAACCCAGAGATTTGAATCTTGCTTGCTGTGATCAAAGCTCCTATGAAAATTTCTCTCTCCTCCATACTTAATATGTCAGGATTAAACAAACTGTTTCCTTTAAGTATATGTATCCAAGAGATTCAGCTTCCCCTTTGGAAGATTTTAATGCCCTCTCTCGGATCTCCAATTTTGTCCTTCCCCTAAGGTCTACTTTTCATTTATAGAAATGAATTCTAATGCAGGCCAAATTCAATCACAGAATCATGTGTTAATCTCAGAGAAAATATGAATTTTTCCTATTTACCTGAAAAGTTTATTTCATTTTTTTAGGCTAATAGAGGAGATGAAGAGGTTCTATAGACTGGACAATAATTTAGCCCTGGCTTTAATTTTGAGTCTTTTATTTATATTCTAATATACTTTAGTTACTCCAATGGAAGTAATTTATTCAAAGTAGACTTTTAAATGTGAGAAGGATCATAGTGAAAACATCACCATCTTTATGGAAAGATAGAAACAATAGTAACTGAAGACTACAAGATCAGATTTATTTGAGTTATACAAATGAATGGCAATTTGATCTTGGCCAAGTCATTTCACTAGTTCAGGCCCAAGTTTTTTCATCTCTTCAATGAGAGAATGACGCTGGATACCCTCTCAGCTCCTTCAGTTCTGACATTATTTGATTCTAGTGCCAGAGCATAATTTCATCATATATACCACACATTTTTATTCCAGAACACATTGACATCATGTTAAATTAGGTTGACTCAAGTTCCTCATGTAAACAATTGTGGCTATTGCCAAAATTTACTAACAAACAGAAAACGAGTGTGTTTCAAGTTCTATCCTTTAGTGCTCTGAGCATACTTTTGACGTGTCGAAAAACTGCAAGGTATTTCTATATGCTTCTCTTTGACTCATCAGATCACACCAAAAATATTTCATGGAGCCTCTTTCCTATTTTTTTCTGGAACATCATCCAAAGTTGAACAGAAATATTTGAACAAGACGTCTTGATTTTTTTAAAAAAATACATCTGTGTCAGAGAAAAAAGCAAATATACAAACTACATTTTAATCTTTCTGTTTGAAAAACCAAAGCACATTGATAAGCTCCTGCCAAGTAGTTGAAATGTATTATAAATGAACATAACTTTTGTTGGACAGTGTGCTGAGCTGAAGAATATAGCCTAAAGACATTTATAACTAGATAGACACACCATAGGATATGGGGTTCTGGGGAAAACCCATGACTGAAATTGTGAAATGTTTTGGAAAGCAAGAATTCTAAACTATCATCTTCCCAGCAGATCTGATTACTCTTGTGTGTTCTAATTTCACAGAGAACACTGATCCAATTGACATTTGGGGAGAAAGTTTCCCAAACAAATGATTTGTGGCATTCTTGGAAATATTTCTGGATGACGTATTATGAGAAGGCCTAGTATCATCATAACTCAAGTTTGTATTCACTGAGTTTCTTTGACTAAAAGGAATCTTAAGTAAGGACGTGAGCTCAGACCTTAACACACACTGCTCTTTGGCACACAGACTGGTAAAAACATGACCTTTACTGAAAGTCTTAACACTGGGCAGCTTAATATAATGCCCAGTTGGATCCAGCAACTTGGACCTGTTTCTATTCGTCCTGAATGTCCCATAGGACTCATCTGAACACAGAGCTCCCATCCTCTTTGCAAGGGACTTGACGCTTGAGATCAGCCCAGGAGGTCAAACAAAAAGTCTTCCCAGTCCTTACCTTGTCTCTGCACAAAGGCCACTATAGTGTGAGTGAGGATGGGAAGAAGAGAAGGGAATCAGTGTTGTCTTCACTAGAAGTTTCTCTTTGCCTTGCCTTGGCAGCTGGAGAGGCCAGCCTCCACACAGGCTTTCTCTAACATCCACCACTGTGTTTTATGTCAAACATGCCTGTCTTTCCTATCCTTCTATCCTTCCACTGCCAACTCAGGCACTATCAATTTTCTTCATTGCTTGGTTTTACCAACCTAGGTACCTGTAGGAGCCCGTGGAAAGATAAGCTTTTTCTATCTTCAAATGAACAAAGTAGACAAACTCTGTGAAAAGAATGGAAGAAATTTAGATTAGGGTAGGAAGAGGTGAGTAAGAAGGCACACACAGCTCTTGCCTCAGCAAACCTGCCAGTTACACTCCCCTAGATGTCTCTTGCTCCTTATTTTAAGTATCCTAATTTTCTCTGACTCAATTTTCATTCAAAACTAAATTGCTCTCTCATCTGAAGAAGTGGTATAGGCATACTAGTTGGTGTACGTCATTCTTGTATTTCCCTCTAAGTCTTTAAGAAAGACTTATCTAGGTAGTAAATAATACCATTGACAAGAATTGCTCCTTCTCATTAAAAAAAAAAAAAAAAAAAAAAAAAACTTTCACTTTTACTAGGATAGCACTGTGACCGGGCCTTGGGAAAGAAAAAGAGGGGGACTTCCTCTACTTACAGGGCAAGTACTTGGAAACCTGGAGATAGGAGTAGTCTAGGCACAGCATACAGCTGAGACAGGAAATCCTCTGGACCCTGTCACCAGCATCATGGTCAAGCTTTGAAGAATTTGGGGGACAGGGGCACAGGTTCCTCCCTCTACACCTATATGCAGACAAAAAATGGCAGTCAGGATCAGAGCTTCAGTAATGGACAATGTGTTTCTTTTCAAGGACGGGCCCCCGATTTACAATAGATACCTTGCTAGCCCCTAACTTCAAGCAGTGCACAAGAAGCCCAACCCCAGGGAAGCTGGGCCATCTGGATTTCCTCAGTGTCATTGTGGGCAGCAGTATCAGCAACAGCCTCAAACAAGGATTCCTCCATAGGCTGAGACAGATCTTAGGCTTTTCCTCCTCTGCTCAAAGAGTGGCAATTGGTCTCCACCATAGTTACTGCTCTTCTTGGGAATCATCAAGCAAAACCCTAGGGTGGAAAAATATGGCATTCCCTTGGTTTCAGGGGACAAGGGCTCAGAGTCATTGAATTTAAATATATAAGTTCCCAAGACTGGGGAAATTAAAAAAAAAAAATTCAGAATATTGTCCTAGTCCTGTTGAGCTGCTATGATAAAATAACTTAAACTGGATAGCCTAAACAAGAAAAATTTATTTCTTACAGTTGTAGAGGCTGGGAAGTTCAAGATAAAGGCACCAGCAGATTTGGTGTGTGATGAGGGCCTATTCGTGGTTCACCGACACCGAATTCTCATTGTGTCCTCACATGGTGGAAGAAGCAATCTTCAGGCCCTTTTTAAAAGGGAATTAATCCCACTCACAAGGGTCCTACCCTCATGACCTAATCACCTCACAAAGGCCCTGCCTCCTAATACCATCACCTTGGGGGTAAGGGATTCAACATTTGAATTTAGGAGTGACATAAACATTGAGACCATAGCACAGGGTAAAAGGACCCAGAATCATTGAATCTGTATACATTTTCTACACCAAACTGAGGAAGTAAGGATATCAATATCATGTCTGTGGATGTTTGGATTGTCCAGCATCCATCTTCTATCACCACTCTAATTCCTTTTGAGAAATTACTTTTTTCCTATTAGACATAGTCTGGTGGGACAGAAACCAGGGGCCATGCCATTTCCTACCCATGAGACGAATACAAGACTGCAACTGAGTCTAAGACACTTCTACCCTAGTACCGCCCTTTCTGTAGTATTCAAATCTGAGAGTAGGATCAATGGGACTGGAAATGAATGGCACCCACTCCATCCTCGTGGATGTTTCTGCTGAGTCCTCTAGACGGTCCTGCTTCTTTGCCCTCTGAAACTGCCTTATTTCTTAACACATCCCTAGCATGGTCTTCTAGGCTCCTGGCTATTCTGTGAGACTCAATATCCTTCCACTAAACTCCCTCTAGCTTCAGTTAGCCACAGTTCATTTCTATGGCTTATAGTCAAAGGCATGGAACTAATCCACACCAATCTGTATACAACAACTGATAGTTTACAATGTATTTATTCATTTAGTACTCTATTCCCTCCCACAACACTGTGACATTGGTAGAATGAATATTATTCTCATTTGATATGTTTTACTAAAAAAAAAAAAAAGACTGAAAGGGTTTAAACAGCAAGAAAGTGAGCCCCAGCTCAAGACTTTCAGTTTCACATCTAGTAACTTCACTGCAGTGAGGTGTGTCTCTCATCTGTTCCCCATAAAGCGGCAAAGGGAAGACAAGTTAACTGGAAACACCCACGCTCTTTTGCTAGCATTCATGTGACTAATATCATGGGCCTCTTTTAAAATTTCCCTTTTAATGCATAGGGCAGTAGATGGAAAAACATTCTTTGACATACTGTAGCAATGTTAATGGAGCCAGACCACAACAGAGTGACATATTTACATTTGGAAACATTGAAGGGAATGGCAAATTGGCTCTGATGGCACCTAAATTGTTGCCTTTTAAAGAAAATATACCTAAGTCTGACATCACTGTAGAAAGAAATGACTTCCTCAAAACAAAAATATATATGCTGATTCCCTAAAAGAGTACCGACACTAATCAAGAGGAATCTGAAAATAGGCCATGAACAGACAGTAAGTATCTGAAGTTATTCTCACTGGGGAGGATTCTAGACCTTTTTCTTTATCCATATAAGGACTAATTTTAAAGCATCATTGAAACTCAATTGATCATTACAAGATCTGTCTAAAGCCAGTAATATTCTTTTGATATTTAAAATCACTGGATAATTTGCCCGAAGTCCCATTTCAAATCCTTGGCAATATTTGGTGCAGAAGGAAGATAGTTTAATCTAGAATTATCACACTGAAAAATCACCCTCAATCCTAGGCCTTCACCCAATGCCAGAACTGAACTATAAAATCAAGAGCTCTGGTCTCCACATCACTACTTAGACTCCTCTCTCAGAATGATAAGTGTTTCTCATAGTCAAATGAGAAAAAAAAAACTCAGTTCCTGATATTGCCTGCTTTTCCATCTTACACCATGTCTCAATTTAGAAGAAATAACCCTTCATAAAAATGCTTGAAATATAAGCACTAAAGAAAAAGATATGACAGGAACCAGTATACAAGCATGCTGAGTTAATGCAGGCTTTAAAATATTTTATTTATATATAAAATGTCCACTTGTCAACACCTATTCTGGCCCTTTTATAATAAAAGACATCAGCTAGATAAAATGTATTTTATAAATCATAGCCATTTCACAACCTGATATGAAAAATCTAGGGACAATACTTTTCTTTCAAAGGCTCCAAATTATAAAATTAAATGTTCTTTTATGCCTGGGAAAATGTGAAAAAAATTTCCTCCTTAATATATGTATCTACATATACAGTTGAACTATGTGAGCCTATTGGTATCACTCATTCTTTGGTAATATTAACATATTAACTGACTCCACAGTTTGTTCACAGTTGAGTTGATTCGATATGCTTCTTAATTTTTACCAAATGGATTTATTGAACCAAAACTAAAATTTCTATAGCCCCAAAGTATGTGAAAGTTTCAAACTGACCAGCAAACAAAAGAAAGACAGGAAGTAAAGCAGAAAAGAATAAAACGATTTATATAACCTTCAATGGTCACATAATTATATGGCATTCCAATAAGAATGCATCAAAACAACTATGAAAAGAGATCTATGAAACTGTTCTTTTTATTCTTACCTAGATAAAAAGCAGATTGAAAATAGTTTCTAGAGTGATGGTTGCAGAGCATTAAGTTCAATGCTAGGGCTGCAGGTCAAATTTTGGTGCCACTCTCTAGCCCTCTCTTTCAATCACTTTCTCTCTCTCTTTTTAAGAGATGGGTCTCACTATATTGCCCAGGCTGGCCTAGAACTCCTGGGCTTAAGTGATCCTTCTGCCTCAGCCCCTCAAGTAGTTGCGATTACAAGCATGTGCCATCGCACCCAGTTTGTGATACCTGTCTTAATTCTGCCTTCCTTCGGTGAGTTTTCTTCTAGTTTGGTGATTTGCTAATACTTTTACTGTAGATTTCTGTATATATGTTACTTCCTGTTGTAGGGCAAGCAAATGGTTAAAATTTTTATGGATAACAATTACTCTTAATATGTAAGTCAAGCATTGTCAAAGAAATTAAAGTGTTTAGAGAACCAAGTGACTTATGTGTAGAATGTTAATATGGGGAACTGGAAAGGCAGGCGGATCACGAGGTCAAGAGATTGCGACCATCCTGGCCAACACGGTGAAACCCCGTCTGTACTAAAAATACAAAAATTAGCCTTGCATGGTGGCATTACGCACCTGTAATTCCAGCTACTCGGGAGGCTGAGGCAGAAGAATCGCTTGAGCCCGGAAGACAAAGGTTGCAGTGAGCCAGGATTGCATTACTGCACTCTAGCCTGGGCTGTTAGAGCAAGACTCCATCTCAACAACAACAAAAAAGTAATGTTGACATCTTTTTATTTTCTGTTGTAGTTTTCTTCTGAAAGAAAAATTTTGACATTTTTAAAGAAGAGGTTCATTTGCAGCTTTCTTATTTTCTCTTTATTAGAAAAAAGTTTTACAAATAACAGAGTACATTAATGTTTTCGGAATGTAAGTGAGCTTTGCTTTATTTGAGGGTCAGTGGGGTGAGAAAGAGGTAACATCCACAATTTCCTTGTTTTCTATGACCTTTCCATAACTCTCTGTTGTCTGCACATCTGACAGGCTTTATCTGAACATCTAAGATGGTGAAGTAGATCAAATTTCTTTTTTCCTTTCCCCAGGTTAATGACATTCTCTGTGAAGGCTGAATGATTACTACAAAATTGGAAACTGGAGACAAGGAACCAGAAGGCTGAATCTCAGGAATAATATCCACCATTTCTCTGAAGAGAGCATTGTGAAAATTCCCAAGTTATTCATCTGTATAAATAGCATTGCCACCCACCTGGCATTTTCTCAGAGGCAGGCCTCTGATAACCTCTCTCTGGTTTCTACAGAAAAAGAGAAAGTTGAGTCTCATAGAAAGTCACCTCGTGGTGTTATATATTCTGTTTATTACAAAATGCCGATTGCTTAAAAGAAAAAAATGTTTATGATCCTTTGGGGTTTTTTTTGTTTGTTCTTTTCTTACCACTTCTCTAAACATTCTATTTCCTAGATTCATCACCCACCATTTATTCACCAGGCTTGGCTCCAAATACATTTTGACATTGTTTTTAGTTATTAAGTTACCCTAAATAATATGTTATATTCAAATTATTGATTTTGAGGGGCATTCTATTTTAACCTGAAGTTGAATACTTAGGTGAACAATAAAAAGCAATCAAAGTCTTTGGATTAATATGACATGCAAAATGTGTTCACTACAGAGTTCACTACAAGCAGTGTGCCAAGATTATATTTCTGTCTTCCTGGGTTTAAAGTCATGACATCTGTGCCATTCAAAGGAGAAGGACGAAGTGAGCTAAACATTCAGTCAAATGAATGATCTTTCTTACAAATCGTTAATTATAAGAAATCATACCACATTTGCATTTGCTCCTGATTGGACCACTATTCTCTAGCGATATTTTTGCTCTATTTGTTTTGCTTTATTCTTTTCTGGGTCTTACACTTGGCTTTATTGGGGGAAGGGAAATTAAAAACTCATATACCTACTTTATCCGTGAAAGTCATCTTTTCTGTCAAGCCTTCTTGGGTCCCCAAGATGACATAAGCAACCTCTAAGTTCCCAGAGTACACATTTTGTCTGTAGCTCTAGATTAGTAAAAGAGACTGGAAACAAAATGCTTATTCTACTGCATTATAATAATACATTTAGGGCTGTTTCTACTGAAGTAGACTATGAATTCCTTAAAGAGAAATAAATCATATTATCTTTTCATGCCAGCCTCTAGCATAGAGCTCAACACACAGTAAATGTTTACTACATCTGTTAATGAATAAATGAATGTGGTCTGTAAACACACACGTCTCCAGTGAATATTAGTGTTCATTCATCTCTTACCCTCCCATCATCAACCTCCTTTAATCTAGGTTCATTTCGCAACATCTAAAGTTAAAGAACAATGTAAGTTTTAAACTATCTTCTTAAAAATTCCAGAAAAGTACATTATTCTCTGACCTTGAAAATAAGACCAGAACCATCACAAAAATGTTGGTACTCTCCTTTTTACCCTCCATTGATAAGCCTCTCATCTTCAAAACACATTTTGTTAAAAACTGGAAGACAGAGAGCATCAGAAAGGCTTAAATTTCTCTAAATTACTTTCTTTTGCATTTAAAGTGCATTAAATTCTATAAATATATAGTATACATAATGATATAAAATATATAAATCTAAAGACACAGACTATATAAATATAGAGATATCAACTGACTTCAATGCAAGGCAAATGGGATTGATTGCTGCTTTGCCATAATCAGATTTCTCTCAAAGTAACTTGTGATTACAAGTCTGAGGGGCTTTTCAAAGTCTGTCTGATTTCATGTTATCACAACATTTCCTGTTATGGTAGAATATTTAGAATAATAGTCACAAAACCTATAATGCATAGACTTTGAAAATGTCATCACATTTATTGGAAGTGCTTTGGTTTTATTTAGTTCCGAGCTGTGTGTCAGTTAGATGAGATCTTTTGAGCTACTATCAATCATTTTGGCTCAAGTCTGTTTGACAACAGCAAAGTCATCATAACCCTAGCCACCCACATCTTTTAAAAAGGCTTCCTTTTAGCTGAAACCTCATCTTAACAATTAGGGTTTTCCCGACTCCCTGGGATTCAGCTCACCACACTCTCCCTTCCCCTCTCCGAACCCTCTCTAAACACAGTATGTGCTGTACTTTGTTACACTTGTTGTTTTGCTTATTTGTTTGTGTTTTATCATCCTCATATGCCCCTAGAAGGCATGACTGTGTGTTTATAGCCCAGCACCACAATACGGCAGGCATCAAATACATGTTTGCAAAATAAATAAAGGTATTTTCATATGGACCTCTTTCAAAACAATTATAAAACGTTTCTCATAATAACAGTCCGAAGTGATTGCCTTGGGTCCAAATCCTTTGCCTCAAATTGAACAATTGTTTTAATTAATAATTTTATTTTCTGACAACTCAAAGCATGGATTCCTGAAAGCTAGGGAGATGGCAAGATTTAAGAGGCCACCATTGCCTAGCGCTGGCATTCAGGCATGTCTGGAGTTGTCTGATAAATGAGTAGAACAGACCTGATGAAGGTTTATTTGCATGAAACTGAGGTTATTCTAGGGGCAAGAAAAAATAATCTCAAGGGAAAAAGAAACTAGACATTTAACTTTGCCTCCTTGAAATGTATTTCTTTTTAAAAAATGAGTGTAACAAAGCATAGCACATACTCATGGTTTGGAGAAGGTTCAGTCAACTGTTATTTATTGCATACCAATGATGTTCTAGGTATTGTGCTGGACATGGATTAGTTGTTGTTAAAGTGACTCTATCTATACTCCCAGACGTAATGGCCCGAAAAATCCTAGCCGAAATGAAATTTAAAATGGCTGCTCACAACAGCAAACTATAAAAATAAAATTGAAGTCAGAAAATACATCTAATAAACATAAAAAGAAACACAAATTTAAACAATATATATCAAGTATTTTCATCTAATTAAAAAAGAATTTAAATAACAATTATACCAAGTGTTGATAGATGAAGAAAACAAATGTACTCTCATACAATATACGTTTGAAGTATAAATAAGTGCAACAATTTAAAGCACCTTGGGTGCTTTCACACACACTCTCCAACCCAGAAATTCTACTTTCCTTCTCTGTTATTGAGAAATACATACATACATATAATATATGTGTGAAAGCACCAATAGAAGGCTTTGCTTTGCAGCAAATATTTACAATAAAAAACAGTAACAACCAGGAGGATTCTGGGAAGATGGTGGAGTGGGGAGCACCAGCAATCTGTGTGTGTTCCCACCTGGACAACATTTGCTCTGGCAGAACCAGTCTGATTTAACTCTTTCAGAACTCTGGATTCTATTGTAGCCTTGCAACTTCTAGGAAAACGCTTCAGTGGTAAATTGCAGTTAATTTCAGTCTATTTCAGTTCTTATCAGGGTAGCAGCTACCCATATTGCATTCTCAGCCGTATGGCAGGAAGCTGTGCACATGTTTCTGAAGCATCCTGGGCATACCTTGTGGAAGTCGGCGTAGAAAAAATAGATCCTGTTCTCCAAATATTATGTATCTTTACTCTGATTGCTGCTACTTCTGATCATAAACATACAGACAAAGAGGCATGCAGCCATTGTTGTTTTACCTCCTTCACTGTGGCAGTCCCCTCACGCTAGGGCTAAAATGACTTCCAGAAGATTTAAAGGGCTGACGTTCTTTCTTCCCTCCTTCTTTTATTTTTTTTTTCCCATTTTTTGGGGCCAGACATTAAAGACTAGTTTACTCAAAAGCAACTACATACATGGGGAAAATTAAAAGGTAACCGTGCATGCCTGGGAATAGCTGAAAATTCAAAAAATACTTGAGAAGACATTGTATTTCACAAAGATCTATGACACAGACACAGGTTACAATT
>NW_016107829.1:977234-984842 GCF_001604975.1 Cebus imitator | reverse complement strand
AAAAAAAAAAAAAAAAAAAAAAAAAATCAGTGAACTTAAAGATAAGACAACTGAAATAATTGAGTCTGAGAAACAGAAGGAAAAAAAAGATTGAAGAAAAGTGAAGGAGCCTAAGGAACCTGTGGGACACCATAAAGTATACCAGTTTACGTATTTTGGGAGTCCCACACAGAGAAAACAGGGAGAAAGGGACAAAGAGAATAGCTGACAAAATAATGCATGAAAACCTCCCAAGTTTGGTAAAACGCATAAATATAAACATCCAAAAAGCCCAGCAAACTCTACATAAGATGAACTCAGAGGCCTACACCAAGGCACATTTCAATCAAACTTTCAAAAGCAAAGGCAAAGAGAAAAACTTGAAAGCAGCAAAAGAGATGTGACTTGTCACATACAAGGAATCCTCTATAAGATTATAAGCAGATTTCTCATCAGAAACTTTCAAGTCCAGAAGAGAATGGATAGATATATTCAAAATGCTAAATTAACAACAACAACAAAAATTGTCCAGCCAAAATCCTATATTTGACAAAACTGTTCTTCAAAAATAAAGAAGAAATTAAGACATTCCCAGATTAACAAAAGTTGACTAAGTTTGTTCCCACTGGATTTGCCTTGCAAGAAATGCTTGGGAGTCCAGCAAGGTGAAATAAAATGACAACAGACAGTCACTCAAAGCTATATAAAGAAATAAAGATCTCAATAAAGGTAAATACATGGGCAATTATAAAAGCTAACATTATTGTAACAATGGTTTGTTACTGTACTTTTTGTTTTCCACATTATTTAAGATACTGATACATTTTGAAAAATAATAATTAGGCTGGGTATGGTGGCTCACACCTGTAATCTCCACACTTTGGGAGGCTGAGGCAGGCAGATCATGAGGTCAGGAGTTCGAGACCAGCCTGGTCAAGATGGTGAAACCCCATCTCTACTAAAAATACAAAATTGGCATGGCATGGTAACTCTTGTCTGTATTCCCAGCTACTCAGGAGGCTGAGGCAGTAGAATCACTTGAACCGAGGAGGTGGAGGTTGCGGTAAGCTGAGATCGCACCATTGCACTCCAGTCTGGGCAGCAAGAGTGAAACTCCATCTCAAAAATAATAATAATAAGTAATAATAATAATAATCAGTCTAAAAGCTAATATTATTGTAACACTGGTTTGTAATCCCACATTTTTCTATTTACTTAAGATACTAATGCATTTAAGAAAATTATTAGTTTATATTTTGGGGCATATTATGTAAAAACATGTAATTTTGTGACATTAGCAACCTAAAGGGGTGGGGATGAACCTGTTAAAGGAGCGGATTTTGTATCTTATTGGAATTAAGCTGGTATAAATTCAAGTTAGACTGTGATAACCTTGGAACGTTAAACGTAATCTCCATGATAATCACAAAGAATATGCTTATAGGATGTATAAAAAAAGAAATGAGAAATGTTTTACTACAAAAAAAATTAAACACAGAAGAAAATAGTATTGCAGGAAATGAGGAACAAAATCGCTATTAGACATTTAGAAAACAAATAGCAAAATGACAGACGTAAAACCTTATTTTTAGCAATTACTTTAAATGTAAGTGAATTAAACTCACCAATGAAAAGACGGATTGGCAGGATAGATTTAAAAGTATGATCTAACTGTATGTTTTCTACAAGAGATTTGCTTTAGATTCAAAAACACAAATAGATTAAAAACAAAATGTGGTTAATGCAAAAATTAGCCAGGCGTGGTGATGTGCACCTATAATCCCAGCTACTTGTGAGGCTGAGGCAGGAGAATTGCTTGAACCCAGGAGGAGGATATTGCAGTGAGCTGAGATCACGGCATTGCACACCAGCCTAGGGGACAGGGCGAGACTCCATCTCAAAAAAAAAAAAAAAAAAAAAAAAGAAAGAAAGAAAGAAAAGAAAATACTCAGTCATGAATGAAAATGAAAGCCCAACACAGCAAAACATAGGATGCTGTAAAAACAATGCTAAATAAAGAGGAAATTTATAGGTATAAACACTTAAAAACAAGAAGGACCTCAAACTAACTACCCAAAGTTACAGCTTAAGGAAATAGAAAGAGAAACTATCTAAACCCATAGTTGGCAGAAAAAAAAAATTAATGAGGATAAGACAGAAATAAACAAAATAGAGAAGTACAATAGAGGAAATCAATAAAACCAAAAGTTGGTTTGTTTAAAAATATAAACAAAATTGACAAAAGTTAAATAGATAAGACTAAGGGAAAAAAAAAAACAGACAAATTACTAAAGTCAGAAATGAAAGTGGGAATACTACTGATTCTATAGAAATAAAAATGATTGTGAGAGAGTACTATAAACAATTGTACAATACCAACTTAGATTAAATGGGGAAATTGCTAGAAACACAAAACCTACGAAGACTCAATTATGAAAAAAATAGAAAATCTGGCTAGACCTATAACTACAAAGATACGGAGACAGTAATTTAAAATCTTCCAACGAAGTAAAGCCTGGACCTGATGGGCTCACTGGTAAATTCCAGCAAACATTTAAAAAAGAACTAACATCAATCTTTCTCAAATTTTTCAAAAAGCAGAATTGAAAAGATGAGAACATTTTCTAACATATTTTATGAGGCAAGCATTACCCTGATACCAAAGCCAAAGGAAGACACTACAAGGAAAAAAAAATAACAAATCAATATCCCTTATGAACATTCATGCAAAAATGCTCAATAAAATACTAGAAAATGAATTCTGGGCTGTATTATAATAGTTATACAGCATGACCAAAATGGAATTTATGTCTGAAATGTAAGGATAATTCAATATACAAAAATCAACATAACACGTCACATTAACAGAATGAAGGGGAGAAAATACATAATCACTTTAATTGATGCAGAAAAAGCATTTCACAAAATTTAACATTTTTTCATAATAAAAACATTTAACAAACTAGATATAGAAGGAAACTACCTCAACATAACAAAAGTCATATATGAAAAACCCACAGTGAACATCACACCCAATGGTAAGAAACTGAAAGATTATCCTTTGACAAGAAAAAATAAACAAATAGAATCCAAATGGAAAGGGAAGAACTAAAATTATCTGTTTGCAGATATGATCATCTATGTAGAATATGCTGAAGATTTCACATAAAAATCTTAGCCCTAATAAGTGAATTCAGCAGTTAGACAAGATGCAAAGCCAACACAAAATAATCAGTTACATTTCTATCCACTAACAATGAACAATCAGAAGAGGAAATTATGAAAACAATTTATTAATAAATGGAAACATATCCCATGTTCATAGGTTAAAAGTCATCTATGAAGCATAAGATCTAAAACTAAAATTCCTAGAAGAAACCATAGAGGGAAAAGCCTAACAACATTTTATTTGTCAATGACTTCATTGGCTGTCACACCCAAGGCACAGAAAGCAAAAGAAAAACAGACTTCTTTTTTTTGCTGTTGTTTTAGTTTTTTCACACAGGTTATTGGGGAACAGGTGACATTTGGTTATATGAGCAAGTAATATTCCATGTTTTTGCAATTGTGAATTGTGCTGCTATAAACAAGTGTACAAGTATCTTTTTCATATAATGACTTCTTTAGTGGTGATTTGTGAAATTTTGGTGCACCCGTCACCCAAGCAGGATACACTGCACCCAATTGTAGTCTTTTATCCCTCACCCCCTTTCCACCCTTTGGACTGAGTTCCCAAAGTCCGTTGTGTCATTCTTAGGCCTTTGCATCCTCATAGCTTAGCTCCCTCTTATGAGTGAGAACATACAATGTTTGGTTTTCCATTCCTGAGTTACTTCACTTAGAATAATAGTCTCCAATCTCATTCAGGTGGCTGTGAATGCCGTTAATTCATTCTTTTTTAATGGCTAAGTATATTCTGTTTTAATAGTAAAACAGAATATATATATAAAACACATATATATTACAGTTTCTTTGTCTACTCGATGACTGATGGGCATTTGGGTTGCTTCCACGTTTTTGCAATTGTGAATTGTGCTGCTATAAACACATGTGTGCAAGTGTCTTTTTCATATAATGACTTCTTTTCCTCTGGTAGATACCCAGAACTGAGATTGCTGGATCAAATAGTAGTTCTACTTTCAGTTCTTCAAGGATTCTCCACACTGTTTTCCATAGTGGTTGTACTAGAGAACGTCTAAAATACAACAACAACAACAACAAAACAGCCTAATTCAAAAGTGGACAAAGGACTTGAATAGGCATTTCTCCATCAGTGATATACAGATAACTAAGAAGCATATGAAAGACATTCAACCTCACGAATTATTAGGAAAATTCAAATCAAGGCTACCATATCACCCATTAGAAAAAGGTTACTATTTAAAAATCAGAAAAAAAGTATTGGCAAGGATGTGGAGAAATTGGAACCCTAGTGTACTGTTGGTAAGAATGTAAGCGGTACAGTCACTGTGGAAAACAGTATGATAATCCCACAAAAAGTTAAAAATAGAATTTAAATATCATCCAGCAAGTCCAATTCTGGGTACAGGCATACTTCAGAGATAGTGTGGATTTGGTTTTAGATAATTATAATAAAATAAATATCACAATAAAGCAAGTCAAACAATTTTTTTGGCTTCTCATTGAATATAAAAGTTATGTTTATAGTATATTGTAGTCTATTAAGCATGCAATACTATCATGTCTTTAAAAAAAAGTACATAACTTAGTTAAAAAATACTTTATTCTTAAAATATGCTAACAATCATCTAAGCCTTCAGCAAATTGTCATCTTTTTGCTGGTGGAGGGTCTTGCCTCAATGTTGATGGCTGCTGACTGATCAGAGTGGTGATTGCTGAAAGCTGAGGTGGCTGTGGCAATTTGTTTGTTTGGTAATTTGTCTGTTTGAGATGGAGTCTTGCTTGTTGCCCAGGTTGGAGTACAGTGGCGTGATCTCAGCTCAGTGCAACCTCTGCCTCCCCGGTTCAAGCGATTCTCCTGCCTCAGCCTCCTGAGTAGCTGGGATTATAGGCACACAGCTAATTTTTCTATTTTTAGTAGAGATGAGGTTTCACCATATTGGTCAGGCTGGTCTTGAACTCCTGCCCTCATGATTTGCCTGCCTACCTTCCCAAAGTGCTAGGATTACAGGCTTGAGCCACTGCACCTGGCTGGCAATTTCTTAAAACAAGACAACAAAGTTTGCACATTAATTGACTCTTTCATAAAAGATTTCTGTGTAGCATGCAATGCTGTTTGATAGCATTTAACCAGCAACAGAACTTCTTTCAAAATTGAAGTCAGTCTTCTCAAACCCTCTTACTACTTTATCAATTAAGTGTATGAATACTCTAAATCCTTTGTTGTCATTTTAACATTGTTCCCAGCATCTTAACCAAGAAGAAATTCCATCTCAAGAAACTACTTTCTTTGTTGATCGATAAGAAGCAACTCCTCATCCATTCAAGTCTGATCATGAGATTGCAGCAGCTCAATCATATCTTTAGGCTCCACTTCTAATTCTACTTCTCTTGGTGTTTCTACTACATCAGTAGTTACTTCCCCACTGAATTTTGGACCCGTCAAAGTCATCTATAAGGGTTAAAATCAAGTTCTTCCAAATTCCTGCCAATGTTGATATTTTGACTTCCCCCATGAATCATGAATGTTCTTAATGGCATCTAAATGGCAAATTCTTCCAGAGGGTTTTCAATTTTCTTTGCCCAGACCTATGAGAGGAATCATTATCTATGACAACTATAGCCTTATAAAATGTATTTCTTCAGTAATAAGACTTGAAAGTCAAAATTACTCTTTGATCCATGGGATAAACATGGATATTGTGCTGGCAGGCATGAAAACATTAATCTCCTTATACATCTCCATCAGAGCCCTAGGGTGACTAGGTGCATTGTCAATCTATGAGCAGTAATATTTTGAAAGGAATGGTGTTTTGTTTTTTTTTTGTTTTTTTCCTGATCAGTAGGTCTCAACAGTGGACTTAAAACATTCAGTAAATCATGCTGTAAACAGATGTGTTGTCACCTAGGCTTTGTCGTTTCATTTACAGAGCACAGGCAGAGTAGATTTAGCATCATTCTGAAGGGCCTTAAAATTTTGAAATGGGAAATGAGCATTGACTTCAACTTGGTCACTCACTGCATTAGCCTATAACAAGAGAATCAGGCTATCTGTTGAAGCTGTGGAGCTAGCCATTTATCTCCCCTCTTTAGCTATAAAAGTCCTAGATGGCATCTTCTTCTAATAGAAGACTCTTTTGTCTCCATTACAAATGTATTGTTTAGTGTAGCCACTTTCATAAATGATTTGGCTAGATCTGGACAACTTGCTGCTTCTACTTAGCACTTGCTGCTTCACCTTGCACCTTTATGTTCTAGAGATGGCTACTTTCTTAAATCTCATGAACCAAGCTCTGCTCACTTCCAACTTTTCTTTGGCAGCTTCCTCACCTGTCTCAGCCTTCAAAGAATTGAAGAAAGTTAGGGTCTTGTTCTGGAATAGGCTTTGACTTAAGGGAATGTTGTGGCTGCTTTGATCTTCTATCCAAACCACTCAGACTTCCTCCATATCGACAATAAGGCTGTTTCACTTTCTTATCATTTGTGTGTTGACTGGAGGAGCACGTTGAATTTTCTTCAAGAACTTGTCTTTGCATTCACAACCTGGCTAATAGCTTTTTGAAACAAGAGTCCTAGCTTTTGTCCTATGTTGGCTTTTGACATGTCTTACTCACCAAGCTTAGTCTTTTCTGCCTTTCACTTTACAGTAACAGATGTGTGACCCTTTCTTTTACCTGAACATGTAGGCCATTGTAGGCTTATTCATTGGCCTAATTTCAATATTGTTGTGTCTCGAGAATAGGAAAGCCCAAAAAGAAAGAGAAAAGTCAGGGAATGACCAGTCCATGGAGTAGTCAGAACACGCACATTTATTTATTAAGTTCACCATCTTATACAGGTATGCATTGTGCCACCCCCAAACAATTACAATAATAACATTAATGATCACTGATCAAAAATCACCGTAACAGATATAATAATGTAAAATCTTAAATATGATGAGTACTGCCAAAATGTGACAGAGATATGAATGAGCACATGCTATTTGAAAAAAATTATGGCAATAGGCTTGTTCCACACAGGATTACCATAAAACTTCAATTTGTGAAAACCACATTATCGGTAAAGCACAATAAAGGGAAGCATGACAAAATGAGGTATGCCTGTATATAACCAAAATAATTGAGAGTATGGTCAAGAGATATTTATACACCGATGTTCACAGAAGCCTTATTTTTAGTAGTAAAAAGATGAGAGAGCCGAGATTGTGCCACTGCACTCCTGCTTGTGCAACAGAGAAACCCCATCTCAAAAAAAAAAAAAAAAAATGGAAGTAGTCCAAGTGCTCATTGATCAATGAATAGATGAGCAAGATGTGGTATATACACACAATGGAATTTCATTCAGCTTTGAAAAGAAGGAAAATTAGGCTGGTGCAGTGGCTCAAGGCCAGGCATGGTGGCTCAGGCCTGTAATCCCAGCACCTTGGGATGCCAAGGCAGGGGGATCACTTGAGGTCAGGAGTTCGAGACCAGCCTGGCCAACATG
>NW_016107829.1:933069-977003 GCF_001604975.1 Cebus imitator | reverse complement strand
TTTAAAAACAATACTTTCTAAATTATGCATGAGGAAGAAGGAAAATGAGACATATGTTACAACATAAATGAAACTTGAGGACATCATGCTAAATGAAATAAGCCAGCCACAAAAAACAAAAACTATGTGATTCTACTTATGTGGAGTATCTAAAGTAGTCAAACTTTTACAAACAGAAAGTAGAATGGTGGTTGCCAGAGACTGTTGGGATAAAGAAATGAGGAGTTATTGTTTAATGAATATAAAGTTTCCATTATACAAGATGAAAACAGTTATGGAATTCAATGGTAGTAATAGTTGTACATTAACAATGCATTTAAAGCGACTGAATTGTACAATTAAAAACAAGATGGTTAATTTTATATGATGTATTTTTATGATGATTTTAAAAATTGGAAAGAAAACGGAAGGAAAAATCAACTACTAATAACCAAAATTTGACTAATGGGGAATGACTAAATAAAAATGGGTCCTATCTATGAAATGGAAAGTTATCTAGCAATTTAGAAGAATAAATTAATCTAGAATGTATTCATATTTTTAAAAATCTCTGAAACACATTATTGCTTGTATAGTGTATATATCAGAAAGTATATAGAGAGAGTATCCATACAGAGAGCATAATAGGGCATAGTGGTTAGAAGTGTCAACCTGCATGTGAACCCTGGCTCTGTCACTTGCTGCCTGTGCAATCCCAGGCAAGTTACTTGCCCCTTCTGGGTTTTTCATTTTCTCATTGGCAAAATGGGGATACAGAGAACCTCATAATGTTGTCAAGATTAAATGTAACACGGTTAGAACAGTACCTATTGCATAATAAGTACCCTAGAAATATTAGGTATCATTATTACTGTTTTAAAAACTCACAAATATCTTCTTTGTGCACACACACACATCATACATACACATACACACACACATTCAGAGAAAGTGGTCCTGAAGGATATGTACCAATGTTGACATAAGAATTACGAGTACAGAGAGAATTTCACCAAGAGATGAGTCAGGGAGATATTTGCCTTGATCAATAATCTTATAAGAAAATATTCGTTTCATTATGAAGTTAAATATTAACACATGTCAGTTGTTTAAAAACTGTACAAGAAGGAGGAGGAAAAAGAAAGGAAGAAGGATGAGGAGAAAGAGAGAATCCTGAGCAGAAGGCAGCCTGTTGAATGTATAGAATCTATGGCCAAAAATCCTAATGCCATTATCTGGACTCAATAAAACACTGAATAGTGTTACTCTAAGAGTAATGGAATTAATGATTTCTGTGTGATTAAAGAATTGATCATTAATGAATGAAAAACAAGAATATGCCCCAGGAATATTTCAATAATCACCTGAAAACTTCCATAAATCATTTAGATAGAAGTCCTTATTCATATGCATAAATATGAATATATAATACACAAAAATATATGTGTCTATCTATGACATTTAGGTTTTACATAACATTCTACCATTCTATGCCCTTGTCCTGATAGGTTTGTTTGTTCTGTTTTGCTTACTTTCCTTTTCTTCTTGTAGAATTCTTTGAGCTTTGTAAAGCTCTGTAAATATCAAACATTAAACAATAATTACAAGCTTATAAACTCAGTTTCTGTTGAAAGAGTGTTACTAACTCTGCGCTGTCAACTCAGGACTCGATAACAAAATGCCTCTGTGAAATAAGCCCAGCCTTTGTAAAGAAAAGCAGCTTTTTGTGTCAAGAAGGTAGCACCAACTGCCATCTCAGCCTCCTCGGGGGCTCAGGCAAGTTGCATAATAAGAACACATCAATGGAATCTTGAAAACCCGGATTTAGGAAAACGTCTTTTTGAGAGTTGGAAGCAGAGTGAGCAATGGAGCCCTTTCACTTAATCCTGGTCAGGGCTGAGCTGAGGACGCTACAATTGGAAGAGATCACTAAGTTGACTTCTTACCCTGCACTCACTCCTTTGTGCACCAGCTCCTGAACTGCCCTCAGCTACCCATTCCATCCACTGCTCTCCTCCTGGCTAGCTCTACCCTTCCCAAAGCACCTCTCGTCCTCTTGACCACTGTCAGGGAAATAAAATGATCCTGTCAACCAAAGACCTCTCCATACCAACAGGCAAGACAGAGAACACAATTGATTCACGAGAAGGCATTACACACGAGAAACTGGACAAAGTCTGGGTAGAATTTAGCATGAGTTTATACAGGAAAGTAGAAGAGTAAATAATTTAAATACCCTTTTCTGAGATTACCTCCTGTATGTCTATGAGGAACTTACAAATTAATCTTGGAGTTTTTTTTAATCGTGTGGTTGTTGTTTATAATTCTGAGCATCAGAATGCCCATAAACTTGCATTATAAAATCAGAAGTCTGAGCGCATATTAAAATAGGGCCTATTTTATTTTTAGGAACAGAGGAGAGGATGGGGAGAGCCAGCTGCATCCTCCTCTTTATTAAGGCAATAGAGCTTGACCAATTTACCTTACCATTTGAACTCTTACGTTACAACACAAAGGGGAAAAATCTTGATTCATGCGTCAAAACCTTAGATAATTCACTATTTGAGGGCTCTCTTGTCAGATGTGATTTCAGAGCTTTGTCTGTAACATAAAACAACATCTTGCCTTTTGGGCTGATGAAATGAGAATTGATTGTCTCTTTTCCGTCTCTGGATTTGACTGAAGTGGCCAGAGAAATGAAGTTTCTATCAGGCTACCTTGAACAGTGGGTCATCTGCCTTCAAGGTCAAACCTGTGGCTTCAGAGAGGTTTCCAAGCCCTGTCGGCTTGCTGCATTCTGGGCTTTGCAGGGGTGGCAGGATTGGGGTGGCTCCAGGCTCCTCAGCCAGGAGCAGTTTGGGAAGACGTTTCTGCTCTCATGTCCTCCTTCCTCCACCAATCCTCCTCACTCACCCGCCACCAGCAAGCCCTCCTAGCCGGAATGGTGACTCCCGTCACCATTTCCACTTGCCACCCTTATGAAGAGGAGGCAGAGGTTCCAACTTTTAAATGAAACACTCTTAAGAACAATCCTTAAGAAAGCAGCTGATTCTTAGAGAAAGTGCTAATGACACAGTCAATTTAACCCTAGCATTTGTAGCCATTTTTTTTCAAACCCCCGTTTAGTAGGCAACAAAGCTTTGCAGCCCAGCTCTGAGGCCTCGAGAGAAAGCTGCTTCCAAATAGTGAAGGTTTAGGATGAGGCTTCAAAGCCATGCCCCCCGTACTTTGTCCACCACATCCTCCCCGCCAACAGATGAAATATCCCTTTGGTCTGTTCTGTTGATGGCTGCATTTTAAAAATCTGATTTTTCCCAATCCGGACAGCATTATCCTTTTCAATTCAGCGCAGACCCCTGACGACTGGACTTGTGACAAGCAGATTACAAAGCTGGTTTATCCAGGCATTGTGTTTCTGCGGCTCCTTCTGAAGCCACAGCCTCCGAGGCAGCAGGGAGCACTAATTGCTCATTTGCGGCAGTGACCTTTTCAACTGGACAGCGCCTGGGATCTGGTTCCACGTTGACGTCTCTCTTCTTTAATTACAGTGTGCTGGCAGGGAAAGAAGCACCCAGTGGCACTGAGTACAGTAGTATCTAGTGTCTGGACCCAGCTCACTCTGCTTCTCAAAGCAAGACCCGAGGAGCAGAGGTATCTGTTCTATTCACTTTGTTTTTGCTCTTGGATTCTGACAGGAATTTAAACCACTGGGATCAGGAGTGCATTAGGACATAGTAATGGCAAGACATTTATCTGGGAGTCACTCATTTTCAAAAGAAAACTGGACAAATTTCCATCAGGCGGCAAGTGAAAAATATTCAGCAAGATGTATTTTTTATATTTAACCTCCAAATCTTATTTTTGGGATTGAGGTCATTACCCTATTTGATAGCCTCCCAGCTAAGAATCCACGTTCATTTGCTCACTGCCTGTTGTGTATGCAAAACCAGTACAATATTAATCTAGTGCAGACAAATGGTACCTAAACATTTTCCAGGACCATTAGCAGATTGTTGGCACTTTAAAAAGGACTTTGCAGGAACAGAATGAGCTTGCCACAGGTAAGGAGAGAAAAATCTGAGTGAAACATTCGTTGATCTCAGAATCCTGTGACACTGCAGGTTGGAAAAAAAGGGGCAAAATGAGACAGTCGCAGGGCAAGGAAAGGAAGGGGCAACAGGGTGAGCACTGTCACATTTACCTATTCTAGTTCATCCATCTGCTACCGAGAGCTGCCATTCAAACACATACTGTCTCAGAGTGTGGCCGAGAGGACAGGAGACGCCATCCATGTTCATCACACAATCAAAGCTGATGCAAAACCCACTCAACATTTATGGATGAAAACCAAAAATAGGGCCAGGCAAGGTGGCTCAAACCTGTAATCCCAGCACTTTGGGAGGCCGAGGTGGGCAGATCACGAGGTCAAGAGATCAAGACCATCCTGGCCAAAATGGTGAAACCCCATCTCTACTAAAAATACAAAAAAAAATTAGTTGGGCATGATGGCATGCACCTGCAGTCCCAGCTACCCGGGAGGCTGAGGCAGGAGAATTGCTTGAACCCGGGAGGCAGAGGTTGCAGTGAGCCGAGATCGCACCACTGTACGCCTGGCGCCTGGCAACAGAGAGAGACTCTGTCTCAAAAAAAGAAAAGAAAAGAAAAGAAAAGAAAAAATAGGTCACAGGGAGAAATAGGATAGAAAGGAATTCCAAGGGAGAAACAAAGTAATACTGGTAATGATAAAAGTTCAACAATGGGGCGATTACATCTAGGCTACAATACACCTATTTTATTTTTCTTTTTGTACTCCACCAACAACTTGATACTAAAACTTGAATAATCAAATAAATAGTTCCTATCCACCCCGTCTCACAGCCCATGCATCTTACCTACACTTTATCAATCCCATTCTCTCAAAAGATATAGAAAATCTATGGCATGATGGGGTTCAAATATATGTATTTGAAATTTATTAAGAAATATATTAAGATGGCTGAGGGGGTTGTAATCAAGCCTCTGCCATCACTTCAAAGAGCTACCAAAAAATAGAAAAAACTGAAATGCAAAGAGAAATTGTACTTTAAAAGGCTAACTATATTTTGAGAATGAGAAGCAATAAATTCACATAAGATTATGAGTCTATCTACACAGGTAGCCCTGACACTATCTGAAGGATGCCTGTGTGTCAGGGAAGGAAGGAGACCTGGGTCTGGCTCTCTGGCTTCCCAACAACTGCTCCTGTGATTGTTTCTAGTTTTCTCTTTCTCTCTTGGGAATAACATTTGAGTTCCAACTACCACATTCATTGCAATATTAACTCTATGCTGGTGTAAGTGCTTAAGCAACAATCCTCAGAGAATTAAGTAAAAGGTATTATATTTTAAATCCCTCTTGGGCATTTCATGCTGATATCAACTAGCCAGAACTCAGTGACAGAATGAGGTTCTTAATAGACTTTTTGCAAAGAAAAGAAAAGCAATTTTCCCTGTGAAATTTTATGAATAAGCTAGTCAAATCCATCCTCAGAGACAACTTGGTGGCTACCATGATGCCTAGTAATATGACAATGCACTTTGAAGGGAAATAATGACGTTTTCCTAATTTCTCAGACATGTCACTGAAATGTGTTCTTGAATTGCTCAGCTAAACATTAATTCCATTGTCTTCATTTAAAAGGGCATATTCTATGGCCCATTCCCAGTCTAAAACCCCCCAGTGACTTCAGAGGGAGATTTTCCTGAGTAAAGATGACAGGGTACAATTCCATGTAGGCTGAGTGACTGTCTGTCATTTTTATTACTTGGGGCTGAAAATGTTTTCTAGCAGTACAAACCTCAAGGGACCACATGGTGCCTAAATTATCCATCTGTAATGCTGTTTGGATCCTTGTCCATCTGACTCCACAAGGGACCAGAGTTACTCACCTGCTATGACCACATAGACATCATTTCTGTGCTTTATATTACCTACCAAGTAATGCATTTTCCAGCTGTGAAAAGTATAAATACAAATGTGATATTTAGAAGCAGAAGAAACCCTGGAATCCAGGTAGAACTAACTGATATTTACCAGGACATAGCATGTATCTCTACAACCAAAACTAAACTGAGAAACAATTCACTGTGTGGTGGAATCAAGATCTTCTCTATGTCTGTTCTAATTATTGGTTGAGGAGTGGTGAGTCATTTTAAAAGGCACGTGGGAAGAAGAGATAGAGAGGTGAACTTCAGCTGTTTTGTGAAGATCCTGAGTCTTTTTGAAATAACAGAATATTTCACATTTAGATATTTGTTTACACCAAATATCCAGCAGATTCTTGAATATTCCATATACAATCATTTTAATGTTATTTCTGTGTCCTGTTCTACCCATGCTACTTTGTAGAGTCAGAGGGATAAAAAAAGACACAAACTTCAGTAACTAGGATTTTCGTTTCTTTCTCTAGAGTTTCCTCGGTAAAGAATTTGAAAATTAGAGAAACTGAAATTGTTTTGCCCCTAGCGAAATAAGTAAAACATAAGAGCCCATTTTGTTGCAGTATTTTTTTAGGGGTGAATGGCTACCAGAAAGTCAACGGGGGGAACTACAACATACTCTTTTTTCCTAACATTGATTCAGTTTTCCATCTTTATGTAGCAAAAGAAACATGACAGAGAAACAAATACCCTTCTATTGTTTACATTTGAGGTTTACAGAGAGAGCAATCAGCAGATTTTCTGTAAGATCCATCTATCTGTCACTGTGTTTTATTGGATATGGCTGCAGCTGAATCGAAAACAGGAAAGAGGAAAGAAGTGAAAGTGACAAAGATGGTTATAAAAATAGCAAAAACAGAATGAAATCTCTGGAGTGTAAGAATGGACCAAATACAGCTGTGGGCAATATTCCCTCTGTTTTTATAAAGTGTGTGCACGTGACTTGCCACATAAGGAATGCATTATGAAGACTAAGCATGTTTCATGTTTTTGGCATTGTATTCAGATGGAATTCTTGATGAAGTTTATCAGACATGTTTCATTCACATTATGCACAATCAAAACTCGGCTACATAGCAATTAGGTCAGCTCCACCGTCCTCCACAACCACTTCACATATACACAAAATGCAGCATCAATCAGTTCTCCTTGTCCGCAGATGAAAGCCAAACCTCAGGATGCCATTTAATAACCCCTATAATCTGGTCCAACCTTTTTTCCATAACCTAATATACCTCGCTTCTACCTGCCCCAAAAAGAATGATCCCTGCACAAGTAATTCCCATTCTCTTTCACCACTGTGGTAACTTACAACACCCAATTTCACCATCCTTTATTTTTCTAAGTCTTGCCCTTCTTTGAAGATTTTCCTTACCATTTGAGCAGTGTCATCCCCACAGAAACACCATTAATTCTTTTTTAGATTTAGATATCACCATAGAAAACTGGTGTGAAGACATAAAACAGTATTAAACAGGAGCCAATAAAATATTTACAGCCAGTTACTTAGTGTCTTCAAAAAAGTGCAATTATTTTATCTTTCTTCCTGGTTTCTGTGGATGAGGAATTAGATTAGATGGTTGTGACTCAAAGTCTACCTGTGGTGGATCTGGGACAGTTGGGGGCTGGACTGCCCAGGGCCTGGCCTGCCGTGTCTTCATCTCTCTGCCTTGTGTAGTCTCAGAGTCTCTCCATTTTTTCTATTTGAGCTAGTTTGGACTTTTTCAGAGCTGACTTCTTAGTTAGCAGCTTAAAGCTTAAAGGGTAAGCATTCCAGCAAGCAAGTCAGAATGGAAATTGCCTTTTTCGACTTAGCTTCAGAATTTACAGAGCACATTTTCACCATAGTCCATTGGTTCAAACAGTCACCAAAGCCTGCCCAATGCCAAAGGGAAGCAACACAGATCCTAGATTTTGCGAGGAAAGATGTCAAAGTCATATTTATGGAAAAGGTTTGTGAGACAGGAAATGTTTCTGTGACCATCTTTTAAAAATGCAACCTGCCAAAGGAACAGATTAATTCTTTTAAAGAGAAAAGAAGGTATTTTGGGATTCTGCCATTTCTCTACCAAATAACAATGTTCCAGATACCTATTCAACTATTGTGCTTTTGCACAGTTTTTATAGGCATGCCTGTGCATAGACATGTTTTAATTATTTTTTGTTTGCATGTTATAAATTATTTTTTTCTCAAAATGCTAAAGTACACTTAGTAATGAAGAGGGGTGAGTTTATATCTACACTTTATACATATTCACTGTTATATATCTTATATTAAAAAAATTTTTTTTTGTCCCAGAGATCCTGGGATAATGTAACACAACCCAAAAGTGATTAAAGCCCAATGCAGCCTTCTTTAAGCTCTAGTAAATACAAAAACAAAGGTGATATGGTCAGTGAAAACATGATTCTAGACTCTACCATTTTTATCACTGTCTAGTTCATTGTCTGAAGATAAATGTGACCTAAAACATAATGTTCCCTAGTGGAATACTTCACAGATTCTTTTTCTTTTTTCTTTGTAATAGAGAAAGGGTCTCACTATGCTGCCAATGCTGATCTGAAACTCCTGTCTTCAAGTGATCCTCCTGCCTTGGCCTCCCAAAGTTCTGAGATTATAGACATGAGCCACAATACCCTGCCCTTGACAGAGTTTAAAAAGTGACACAGTTTTGAATCTGATGTTGTTGTTCTGAAGTACAATCTTCCATAACCCTGTCAAAGATACAGCAATGTGGTCAGACTCAGGCTAGAGGCTGCCATCAAAAAACATGGTCCTAAAATCAAAGCGTACTTTCCAAATAACTCGTGTTAGAAACCTGGACTCTAACACTATGAAGAACATACACAGTCCATAGCTGGATTTCTAAGTAATTCTTCTTTCCTTTTTTTTTTCATTCCCTTTATTTATACCCCAGAGCTCTCTCCTCCAAACTCTGAAAAATCCTCCTGGTTTGAAATAAATCAATTTTATCTGCCTACTACATCCTTTTACCTCCAAATTGGGTACTGTAACAGTCCAGTAATGGCATACTCTAGTCCCACAGGCTAAGAATACCCAAGTAGACAGAGTCAGAATGTTCTTCAGTATGAACATCCAATGTTAATATTTTTTTCCCAATCATTCTTTCAGGGTAAGTGTGAGTAAAAGGCAGTTTCTGTGTCACCATGGCATTTCCATTTTCAAGAGAATCCATCATTCAAATCTTTAACTGGTAATTGTCAAGGGTGGAAGCAGAACTTCTCACACTCTAATATGCATATGAATATTATCTGGGAATCTTGTTATAGTCTGATCCCAGGGGTGTGGGCTGGGCCCCAGAGTCAGCATTCCTAACCAGTCCCCAGTAGATGTGGAGGCTGCTGGTCTGGGAGCCATACTTGGGGTAGTATCAATCTATTTTTAAATGATTATTTTTAGTTATTTAAATTCTAGATTGCTTGTTTTGAACTTGTTCTAGTTTTCCGAAGATTTTGGAAGGTATGAGATATAAAAGAAAAGACACAAAGGAAAATCCAGTGATCTCAGCCAGCAACAGCAATAGGAGTGGAAGGGCAACAGGCCAGTGCTGGGATGGTGAGTAGCAGATGGGGCTGAGAGGGCAGTGGATGCAATGTCACACCCTCAAGTTCCAAACCTGCCACTGCCCTCCCCACGCCACTCTGTCCTCCTTCCTCCTCTGATTCCTGAACTTAGGCCTCAGAGCCCCTCTGCGTGCCATTACCTGTAAGTTCACAGCAGAGTTGGGAGTAGGGAGCTGAAAACTGGAACCAGATAGAGGCTAACAGTTTGAATGAAATACGTGCGAGTTTCTCTGGGAGGCAGGGTGCGAGGACAGAGGACGGATTGTAGAGAAGGAAAGGAAAAGCACCCACAGTGAAACCTGAAAGATGCCCAAAGCAAAACTCCCCTGATTTCCTCATTGACTCAGGGCTGGGCGCCAGGTACATGCCTTTCTTTTATAATTACCTATACCTGATTGAACATAGACATGTATTTATATTTCAGGGAGCTGCTTAGGTATGTTTATTTAGGTTTATTTATAATCCCAGATTAGGTAATTTCCTTTTAAAAAATTGTAGGTGGACTCCGATGAGGGAGAGCTTTTATCTGATTGCTATTAAGAGCATAGGCATAAAGAGAATTTTGCTTTTGAAAACTTACAAGGGCTATTGAGTTTTTCAGTTAAACAATGTGGCCCTTCTAGGGTGACTAAAGAGAAACTCACATATTCACAATCAACCTCTAAAGCTGTTGAGGTTTCTCAGGTCTTTGTTTGAGCCTGGAACACTCTGTGTTCCTAAGCCACTAGAGATATAAACAAAAAAGAGCCGCTTGTCATGTTTCTTCTATTCCACACCTCAGTGTTGTCAGCATCTCCATTTGCCCTTCAGTGGAGGGGATTAATGGATTTCAACAGGACCTTTTGCGGGCTCAGAGGCACTGGCTCCGTGCTTTATTTGCCCTCTGTGTGCGGTTGTGAAGCGTTCTGACCAGATGACCCTGCATTGCCAGTAAGAGCCCAGCCCCATGCCACAGGCACTCTGCAGCCAGAAGCACTGCTTCCTCTGCCTTGTTTCTTGAGATCAGTGGAACAAGAATATTTTCTAGGGAAATCCTGATTCAATAACTAGTGACTCAGAGCCCACAATAAAATTATGGTAACAGTCTATAAACATTAAAACATTAATCCTTCCCAAGTGGGGGCTGATGAGAATAAGCCTAATTGCAGTAATGACCTGAAGTGTAGACACTGCTCTGCATAACCTCTCTCTCTCCCTGGTAGGAATGTTCCCATGGAACTCTGGGACTGTGCCATGCATGCACCTAACTCTAATAATACTAAATCTAAACATGGGCATTGCTGCTGGATGAGCAGACTGATTTTCATTAAAGGCCTAAAAGGTAAAAAATTATTATTACTTTAAACCACTTTCCAAAGACTAAGCATTTTAAAATTTTTTAATCATGGTCCCATTATCTCACTTAATTTCATTTTTGATTCTTAACTATAAAAAACAGTCCAGTTAAATACAAATATTTTAATTTTTTATGAGGGAGCATATATTTATGCAATATCCATGTTACTACCATAGGCACTTAAGCTATGATACAATTTCACTTTGGTAACTTGAAAATGTATATAATAGATTTTAAAAATTAATTTGTAAGAGGAATAAAAATTACTACAGCACGAGAATTCACACAGCTCCCTCTCCTTCCCCTTTTACCACCCTCACCCCACAACTGGCACTAACTTTTAAAGGGGCTCAGTTTTTGTATCCTGGATCAGTGCCTGAACTTTTCCTTGGAAAAACAAAGAGAACGAATGAAGTTCAAAGAAAATGGAAAACACCCCTTTACTATTCTGGTGAGATTGACCCCATCTCCAACTCCAAAGATAGGCCCTGATTCGTCTAGTCAAATCACACACACACACACACACACACACACACACACACACACACACACCCCGCCTTCTGTGGAGGTCTCAGTTACTATGACAAGATCCAGTATTGTTTTCTCCATAGTAATGATGACTATCCGCCGGGCGCGGTGGCTCAAGCCTGTAATCCCAGCACTTTGGGAGGCTGAGGCGGGTGGATCACGAGGTCAAGAGATCGAGACCATCCTGGTCAACATGGTGAAACCCCGTCTCTACTAAAAATACAAAACATTAGCTGGGCATGGTGGCGCGTGCCTGTAATCCCAGAGACTCAGGAGGTTGAGGCAGGAGAATTGCCTGAACCCAGGAGGCGGAGGTTGTGGTGAGCCAAGATCGCACCATTGCACTCCAGCCTGGGTGACAAGAGCGAAACTCCGTCTCAAAAAAAAAAAAGTAATGATGACTGAGAATTTTGGTGTCTTACTCACCCCTATGCCCAGCACCTAGCACAGTGGCACAATGTCTGACGCATAGTAAATAATCAATACTGCTATTGCAGTAGCTTCCTAACTGGTCAGGTTACTTCTGATCTTGACTTCCAAGAAGAGCAGGCCAGAAGGCTGTGGGCACAGCCCTGCTGAGTGGAATATCCACACCTGGTAGAGCCAAATAGCCTAAGACACAACAGGGGACACCGAGGGACCCAGAAGTTCCCATTCCACATTTCTCCCACACAGAGCTCAGGCTCTCTTCGATATCAATGTACAAATATTGAAAGAATATGAGTTTAAAAGAAAATTATTAACCTACCAGGATGCCCACAGTCCCCATCTGGGCCCGGTCACAAATCATTCTGACAGCAAAGTTGTGTTCCTCTGCCATCTATCCATGGAAATGGTTGAGTTCTTCAGGGAACTTCGCTCTCATGGTCTTCTTGTAGTGGGACATTAGGTGAATGTTCCAATCTTTGCAGATAAAAATTGTAATTAAAATGTTTATCCACATGTGGACTGGTTGTTAACAAAGAAGAAAACACTCCTAATTCAGCTGCTTCCTTTCCTATATCAACATCTCATTCATTCTGTTTCTCTCTCGTGGTGAGATTGGTCTCAATCACCCTGATGTTGTTTATCACCTATTTTATTACCGCCTATTCAAAAAAATTTACCATCAAACCATCTGTTCCAGATAAAGCAGAATAATTACTAAACAAGATTACTGTCTGAGAAACCATGACTTTTGAGAATTGCTTGTTGTCTTGTTACAATTCTACAACTATAGAAGGGCCCCTCTCTGTCACTATTTGCACATGATAATTCCAGAATTGGACCAAACCCAAACACAGTGAAAAATCAGCTGTTTCTGACTCATTTGTGATTTAAAATTAATGATAACACATAGAATTATGTTAAAGGTTGAATAAGATACCATGAAGGCTCTTATAAGCTATAAATTGTTGGTTATGGGTTGGCCCATTGACAGTAAGATTTGTATGTTTTTTCCCATAAAGTAAGTAATATAACTAATTCTGGAAGAAGCTGCTTTGCAAAGTCCTGTTCACTGTAAGGATCTGATTTTGTTGCTGCAAACCCTAGGTTGCTTGTTTGGGGTAAGGACCATTACGAAAGGAAATAGGTGTAGACTATTGGAATCCAGGGTATGACGTATGACAGAGGCTTAAGCCTAGAAGTTAGCCCTTGATATTGTTTCTATCCCAGTGGCAGGTGGAGTGAGGATTTTTTACTGAAAACTGAAATTCAGCTGCAGCATTGGCTCATGTCATCTTTGCTGTCATTCTGCCCCAGAATAGCCTCGTTTCAGACAGCTTTACCAAATTAAATCAAGTATGATGGGGTTACAAGCTAAGAAACAAGAATGGGTTAAATTTTTAGATTGTCTTTTTGGTTTTTAAGGAACCCATACAAGGTTCCACGATAAAATCATGTTATTAAATGGATTGCTCTGATATGATCAAACATATTAAAATCACATATTTTATAATGTCATTATGTTTGGACTTTAATCTATCCTAATGAGCTCATGGGGTCTAACAGTTCAGCTTGTTGAAATTTTGTGAATTAGAGCTAAGCTTTTACTGACCCTAATTTTTTAGGTTAATAGTAGTTTTTATGAGAGGTGATCACCTGATACATTGTGGGGATAAACGAATCCACTCATTTGGGACTCTGCCATCTGACACCAGTAACTCTTTACAAGAGTTAATTTTTACTCACATTTTTCTCCAGAATGATATATTAGCCTTAGCTTTAACCCTGTGTATATCTAATATGCATGTACATACAATTTTAATATATATATAAACTATGAAAATTTATTTTCTTTCTACCTTAGAACTAAGCACCTTTTTCTTTGCAATAGCCAACAAAATCCTCATTATCTCAGCAAATTTCTCTTGAGTAGGCTGAGTGTATGCATTAATTAACCTCATTTTGGATTATTTTACTTAAAAAATTTTAAAAATACTAAAGCACAACATTTCATTCCAGTATCTCCAATGTTGAATGACTTGCGACTTTCATAAAACCTCTTCAGAGTGAATGAAAAGAGGTGAAGATGCTCATTAGCCTATAATTCCTGGCTGAGACTGTGTCCTAAATTCTTCAAGATGCCATAGGCATCTTGTATTGTACATCAAATACATGTTTGTATCATTATTTCTCTTGCAATAATCTCAACATTACACATTATATAAATATTTATAGAAAATATTTATATAAATATGTATTTTATAAAGGGTTTTCTATGATGATCAACTTGTCAGTATTTTGTCAGGCTACAAAACTTAATTTGAATTATTCAGCTTAAAAAGGAAGGAAATTCTTACATATGCTACAATATGGAAGAAGAAGTTCATAAAGATTAACAACTTTATGGTAAGAAAAACGACCAGTCACAAAAAGACAAATATTGCAGGATTCGACTTATAAAAGGTACTTAGAGTAGTCTAAACCACAGAGACAGAAAGAATTGTGGTTGTCAGGGTCTGGGAGGTGGGGTAAATAGGGAGTTATTATTTAATGAGTATGGAATTTCAGATTTACAAAATGAAAAGAGTTATGAAGATTAATGATGGCTACACAATATTATGAACACATTTAATACCACTGAACTACAGAATTAAAAATAGTAAAGATGGCAAATCTTATGTGTATTTTACCACAATCGTCATAATAATTTTTAATATAAAACTTAATTTGGTCTTGCTTTACTGAATACCCTCTTTCTAGTTATTTTTGCCCCTGGCACCATGATCCAATAAGCCAAACATGAATATTAAACAACAAATTGTTCAGAATTTATTTTAATAAATTGGTAAGAATTTATTAAGCACCTACCATGCATGAGGTATTTGAGGAATATTAGGAAATATAAAGCAATCTCTTCATAAAAGCCTGCAGAATTCTTTATAAGTTCTCACCTATCAAAAAATAAACACTTATGAAGTTTAACAAATGGTGAACTCAAAAAGACATGAAGATTCCAGACGCTTCCAGAGTTTCCTTGGGCTCTAAATAATTAGGTTTAATTCCCTGGCCTTTCTCACAAAGCTGGGTACCAAGCCTACAGGAAGATGCAAGTTCTTAGGTAACAGATCCAGTGCAAGGTCAGCTTGCCTTAGCAGAGCACCAGGGTTCAGCAAAAGAATGAACATGGGGGTGGGACCAGGTGAGAAGATGGTGACAGGGCTGGTAAAATTTGATGAGAAGTGGGCATCTAAAAAACATAAGGTACCACACTTTCCCTGCAAACCTGACCTCAGGTTGTTTCAATTTTCTATCTCGTGTTGCTTCCTCTAAAATGTTTCCTTAATCATCTTAACAACCACTGGCATGGCATTATTTTTCAACACGGTATCACTAAATCAGGAATGGTTGTCTAAGGAGAAGAGCTAACACCTCCCAGGTGACTGACCAGTGCTCTGCCCTCCATGCCATGAGGTGTAGGGAGGCAGAGTATAGAATCCTGAGTGGAGCAGTGTGTTTACTTACTAAGGGTTTGGTGAAGCAGAATAAGGGAGTGATCAAGATTAGGCCGCAATGACCTACTTTTAACACCAGCCACTAAGGCGCCTCAATAGATTGTGAGCACTGCACAGTAGAATGCTTTAGAACAAAGAGTGCGTAACGTGAATCTTGCACACAGAGAGGCGTTTGAAGCTTAAAAGATACCCAAATACACAATGGCCTCTTGTTTAATTATAGTAATTATTCATCAGACTCCAGATGTTAGGAAAGAAAAAAACTTTATCTTTTTATGATTAGAAGCATGAATCCTTTCAAATGTGTGTGTCACTGAAACGGAATGTATCTAATCATCAACTTGCAGCTGAAAGAGTGCCGAGTAAATAACTGAAGTCAATCCAGATACTTATTAAAAGAATTTGTTTCCAAGGGAAAGGAGAAATACCTTCCATTTGAAAGAAATCAACCCTACAAAAAAAAGTCAAAAGTACGTGGGGCATTCTGGCAGCATCAGGATTTATTTTTAAATGTTCAATCAAATTCTTGTCCCAAATCCACTGATGGCTATGCCCTTGTTGTGAGGCTGCCGCATTTTTCTAAAGGTGATTGAGAGACCCAGAAATCAAGGTCTCACTAGTTAGGCATCACTGAATTGGGGAGAATGTAAGGCAGCCTCCCAGAAGGCCAGGCCTGGAAATCCATATCTGAATCCAGTCCCTTAGGCCTCACCAAATGCCATGAAATTAAAAGAAGGAAGCCAACTTCTCTTTCTGCTGGGGTCTCAAACACATAACTGGACAATAATTACTGAGGTGGGGTTGCCAGCCTCTGGCCCCCAATGGTCCTCACCTCCTTATATTCATGTCCTTGTGTAGTCTTTTTCCACTCAGAATATAGATGACTATGTGAGCAAGAGTATCATTTAGAAATGACAGTGTGTGCCTTCCCAGGCCAAGTCATAAAAGGCATTACCATTTCTATCTTGCTTGCTCTCTCTCTCTCTTTCTCTCTCCCTCTCTTTTTTCTCTCTCTTCCTCTCTCTCTCCTCTCTCTCTCTCAGATCACTCACTTTGGGAGAAGCCAACTACTATGCCAGCAGATACTCAAGAAGCCCAACAAAAATGACCACATAGTGAGAAACTAAGGCCCTCTGCCCATAACCAGCACTAATTTGCCATGTGTCTCACCTTGGAATTGGATACTCCAGCCTCATTCTGGCCCTCAGATGACTGCAACCACACACAGCAACCATCTTGACTGCAATCTCAAAAAAGACCCTGAGTCAGAGTCACCCAGCTAAGCCCCTCTCATATTGCAGCTCCACAGAATTATGTGAGATAATAAATGTTTATTATTTTGAGCCACTAAGATTTGGGTTAATTTGTTATAGTCATAGATAAATATTGCTAAGGGTAATCTTAAACTGCCTGCCTGACTGGATCCTTTTACCCTCAGAGGCCTCTCCATAAATAAAGCCATGCATTTCATTCCAGTCTCAAACAATCACATGGGGCGTGCATGTGTGTGGGGGTGTGTGTGTGTGTTGGAGGAATCCATTCAGCTGTAAGTCTCTTCTCCCATAATGCAGAATACAGCTCAGAGATACCAAAACATACCATACGTATTCATTTCATGAACTCTCACATTAGAATATATGCTTCAATAACTTTTTCTATCTGCATTTTAAAAAAAGAGAAAATAGTAGTTTCACAAATTATTGAACTTTATATATTTAAATCACCACCATATTCAAGGTAATGTGTCAAATGTAGGAGATATTTATAGATCTAAAAGCGTGCATAGACCCTGCACTCAAACCTACTCTAAGGAGAACTGCAAGTATACATGTATTTGTAAAATAAAAATTCCACTAAAATTTACAATAAATATGTATAGTGATAATCAGGGACAAGCTAGAAGTTTTTACGTGAAATTTGGTTCAATAATAGGTAGGGCTTCAAATGGGTAAAAGGGGAACTGAGAAGTCATCTCAGAAGGAGGAAACAGCATGAACCCAGGCAGCCTCAGAACCAATGGGGAAGAAAATCTCAGAATGTGCACTAGAAATGCACAAAGGTTTTAAACATTGCAGCCAGGGGTTTACATTTAGTTAAGTAGCCAGCAAGAGATATTGAAGCGTTGTACAAACTGGGGTGACCATATCAAAACTGTGCTTCAGGAAAAATAATTGAATATACAGAGAACATATCTGAAGAGGGAAAGACTGAAGGCAGTACATGAGAAGGCGGTGGCCATGGCTAGACAGGAAGTAAGAATTACAGAGCAGGCAGTGAGAATAGAAAGGAGGAGTATATGTAAGAGGCAGAAATTACGGAAACTGCAGGTTCTGCCACTAACAGATGAAGCTAAAGTAGGAAAGAGTGGAAGAGGTTGGAGCACACAAAGAAGACAAGGTGTTTCGGGCCAAAAGATGAACAGAATTAACAGAATTAGGGATGGACAGAAAGCGTGCCTGTGCTGAGAATGGAGAACAAAGAAGTGGAAATTCAAATATAAATAAATACACATTAGAACTCTCCAGCCTTCTACTCTATCGTCCTCAGACTGCAGGTGGGTGTCTTTTGCAAGTACAAGTACTTTGATTTGCATTGGAAACTGTCAGCTGGACTTGCAAATAACATATAAAACCATTCTGTATACTGATGCAAATATTCTTTGCATCAGCAGATAGAAATATTGAAAAGCTCCAAATTATATATCATAACAAAAAAAAGCCCTTTGTGTTCTTTGGCAAATAAGCTTTTTAAACAAAATCTGACCCCACCCCAATCTTGCAATACGTTTTTTTAAAAACTCTTTGTCTTGCCATACTTTCATAAAATGGCTGAAAAATACCATCATCTAACCGAGTTTTCTAAACATACCTTTCTAGAAGTTCCACTACGGAAAAATCAAAACCTATCTTTCTCACTGGCAATCAGCTAATTGTGAGAAGTAGCATGCTCCATCTGATTTAAACGCACAGTTGCCCTTGTGTGTTCTGAGCTTGTTCTATGTGCTTAGCTTAAAAACACGTCCAGATCTCAAAGACAGAGCTCTTCTAATCTAATAACACCAAGGCTTTTATGCAAAGCTAGGGTATAAGCCCAGATCTTCAAATTAGGCTGCTGGATTTATTTTTTTTTCTTATGCATATACAGGAAGCAAATGTTTACTAAATACAAGTTTATTTGCAAATTAGAACTGCCCCTGGCTAGGGTGGCATCATCGGCAGAGGAATATAAAAATAGTAATAACAGCAACAATTTACCAGAGCCTTAGTAGCACCACTTTAAGCACGTTAGATATATTAACTCACTTAATTCTCATAATAATACTACAGGGAATTTTCTTTTAAGAGACAAGTTCTCATTCTGCTGCTCAGACTGCAGTGCAATGGTATAATTATAGCTCACTGCTGCCTTGAAATCCTGAGCCCAAGTGATCCTCCTGCCTCAGCCTCCCAAGTAGCTGGGGACTACAGGCATGTTCCACCATGCCAGCTAATTCTCACAATACTACTACAAGGGGTTTAGTCAACATCTCAGGAGCCAAAGATTGAACTCAGGCAGCCTCAGAGCCTGGGCTCTTGACCATTGAGCCTAAAAAGAGGAATTTCCCATGGGCATTTTTGGTCACCCACTGTATTAGTTTTTTATTGCTGCTATAACAAACTACCACAAATTTTGTAGCTTAAAATGATACAAGGTTGCATTTATGTAACTCTTCTTCCACAAGCACATCTCCCTCCTACTGTGACCTCTTCTGCCTTGTTCTTTATTTTTAAGAACTCTTGTGATTAAATTAGGTCGACTGGGAAACACCCAGGGCTAGCAGCCTTAATTCTTCTTTTCTCTGTAACCCAAAATATTCATATTTTCTAGTAATTAGAATGTAGGAATCTTTGGGGGCCATTAGTCTCTCCATCACACCCACTGATACTCTAGGTAAAAAGAATCTAGAAGGGCAAGCAGATTTAAAGTACTAGAAATAAGAATAATAAATAAGAAAAGAAAGGTGAGTAGGGGGCCAAGAAAAAAATGTTTACAGGACTGCTTCCTATGTAGGTGTATTAGTTTGTTTTCATGCTGCTCATAAAGACATACCTGAACTGGGAAGAAAAAGAGACTTACTTGGACTTAACAATTCCACATGGCTGAGAGGGACTCAGAATCATGGTGGGAGGTAAAAGGCACTTCTTACGTGGCAGCGGCAAGAGAAAAATAAGGAAAAAGCAAAAGCGGAAACTCCTTATAAACCCATCAGATATCATGAGACTTACTATCGCGAGAATACAGGGGCAAGACCGGCCTCCATGATTCAATGACCTCCCCCAGGTCCCTCCCGCAACAGTAGGTGAGTAGAGGGTGAGAATCTGAGGTCTACTTCCTGATTCTTGACATTTGCCTGTTGTCCCTCCGTTGTTCTTTCACTGAAAGTCAATGTAACAAAATTCTGTTTTTTCATATCACCTTCCAAGCAGCTGTACTAGGAAAGATCAAAACTTGTCTTAGTCTTATGACCTTACCAGTCCTTGTAATAGTTATTTTGCTAACTTGAATGCAGTTTACTTAGAGGCTTACAGTGCATGTTCTCTATGCCCGCCCCAGCCAGGGAGGCACTCACAGGCTCTCATTACCTGGTGGTAAACCACTGGCACAGAACTGTGCACAGGGCATAGTAGCAGCATGTGGGTACACACCACACTTAGCCAGGAAGACGGTTATGGCATCTGGGGAGAGAAAGTCAACGTCATCCGAACCAAGAGGGAAGGAAAGGATGGACCAAGAAGAGAAAGCAGTGGCTCCAGGACCGAGAGCTGGAAATGAGCGTCGGCTGACTTCTCCAAACTCTTGTCCAATAGTCTGGAGCAGGGAGAACAAGGCGGGGAGAAGCGAAAAGTCAGGCAGGAGAGGCCAGCAGCGTCAGATCCCACAAGGTTTCAGGGCCCATGTAAGAAGCCTAGGATTTAACATGTAAGTAACAGAGACACACTGGGGAGTGCTAGGCAGGAGCCAGAATCCATCTACTGCTGACCAGCTGTGAACCTGCATGCCACCTTTCTCTACCTTCAAATGGAGGTAGCAGCACTGACTTCACAGGGTAGCGGGAGTGATGAAATAAGAGCTAACCACCTAGCATAGTGCCAAACACATGGTCAGTTCTCGGAAAATGTTCAGATAGAGCAGATAAATTTAACCGAAATGTTAGCTGGAAACCACTCTGGAGAGCTAAGGTGCAATTACCTTAATGCTCCCAAGTCTATTGTCTGGAGTCTAGAGTCCTCTCTGAGGCTTCTGCAAACTGACAGGACAGATTGGTCTCAAGGCCTCTCCTGACTGCAGAGCATCTGCTTCCCAGGCCTGCTGTGTGTTCTGCACTGTCATCCAGCTGAGATCCTCAGGTTCCCACTCACGAAACCTTAGTGAGCTTCTCAAAGCGGGAGGGTACGAGGCACATGGAGGAGTGATAGATCTGGACAGCCAGAAAGACTCCAAGGGGAACCAGGGCATGAGTGTTTTCTCAGTGCCCTCAGGCCACTACCAGCCGAGCTTTCCATTGACGCTGCTCTCATTAGTCCTGGCCTCTCCTGCTCTGTCTGAGAGCTCCTCTCTCTCTTTCCCACATCTTCAGTTATTAACCCCCCGCCCATTAAGACGTGAAAATAATTAATTATTCCTCTCGTGTTATGCAGGTCATCTGGTTTCCTCTAACGTCTGATTACAGGTTTATCGATGTGTTTCCTAAATGCTATGAAGAAAAATTCTAGCACCCACTGTGAAAGTGGTTAAATGTCTTGAGCATCCAGGCACGGAAGTACAGGGTAGGTTTGGCTGAACTTGAGAAATGAGACTGACTTTGTTGGCCAAGAAGTGACATAGAACACTGATACTGAAGGATTTAACATTCCTTTCCTAACAAGTCTGCCTAGGAAAGGAGCCAGGAGCCACCTGAGAGAAAGGGGGCTGAAATGTGTCCCCTCTCTATGTAAATAGAAAGATATAAAGAGGAACTCTACCTGGAATTAGCCCAACTGTAACAGTTAGAGGATGCAGTCTCCATCCAAGACAGCTCTCCCTTCTGGCACCACCTGCCAGTTTACTTGCTTTCCCCAAATGACCCTCAGTTTCAACAATTCACTAGAAGGACACAGAGATCATTGAAAACTGTTATGCTTATGGTTACACTTCATGACAGGGAAAAGATACATGTCAAAATCATCCCAGGAAAAGAGACACGGAGGGCAGAGACTGGGAGGGTCACAAATACAAAGCTTCTGTTGCCCCCCCTTTGTGGAATTAGGACATCAACGTGTAGCAATAAGCAGAAAGTATTGCCAACAACAGCAACAACAAAAAGACCAAGAAGAGTTCACCAAAGCTGTGATATCCACACCAATCAATACCACATGACTCAAAGCCTCCACCCTCAATCACATGGCTGGTCTTTCTGGAATGGCCAGCTCTGCCCAATGTTGACTGGGTGAGGCTGGCCGCACCCTGAGTTCTGGTATGGTCAGCTCCTACCCTAAACAAAGACACTTGTGTCGGGTATGCCAGAAACTGCCTCCTAGAAACTGAGGGCAGAAGCAAAACCTCTTTTTAGATGAGGCCAAAGTCTCACTATACAGCCTTCATGAGAGGAATAGAAACCAAAAATGTTTAAGAATGAATGAGCTCCCTCCCACCCTCTGTCCTCACTCCTGGAGGGACATGGGTAGGCAGGCTGTTGAGATCTACTCAGGGCAAGACTTAAGGTTTCAGAGAGGAGGGCCAGGTCCTGACACAGGGCTGGGCAGCTCTCAGGCCAACCACCCTTGCAGCGGGTGTGTCAGAGAAGCAGCTTCCCAGGACCACAAGGTTTGTTCTCTAGAGGCTGAGAGTGTGGGAGAGTCGTTTCACAAAGGAACAGGTGGACAAGGGCAAAAACAGGGATCGACAGATAATTTGGGAACAGTTATAGCATAAAACATGCCAACTAGTAAAGACATAAACATATATGGAAGTTCTCTCTTGTCCATAGGTTCCAAGACCCCTGGAGGATGCCTGCAGCCACAGATAGCACCAAACCCTCCATACACAGAGCCTAAGTTTTTTCCTACTCATACATGCCTATGATACAGTTTAATTGACAAATTAGGCACAGTAAGAAATGAGCAATGACTAATAATAAAACAATTATAATATACAGTAATAAAATTATGTGCATATGGTCTCTCTCTTTCTCTCTCTCTCTTAAAATATCTTATTATACTCTACTCCCCTCTTTTCAGAACACACTTGATCATGAGTAACTGAAGCCTTGGAAAGTGAAAACACAGATAAGGAAGACTACTGAATATCATAAACGATATATAATTAGGGAGGGTACATGTGGCCTTGCAACTTGGGTGACACTTTTGAGAGTAAATAGAGACCCTGTTTATAATCATCCCAGGACAACAAGTATAAAGAAGATTACCCAGACAACTTGGCAAGCCTGTTCAGAGTTTTACGTGATGACTAGGGATTACAGTTATCAGAGGTTGGAGACAAATATTCCACATTTGGCACAATTCATTCTGGTACATGAGCGCCCCTGTATCCTGGGCCATATTTGGCCTGATGTCCATGAGAGCTGCTGTGAGCCTGGTTTGGAGGGCCCTAGTCCCAGGCAGCACCTGTCTAATGTGTGGATGTCAGGGAGGTCTGGGGTCTCAGTATGAGCTATCCAGGATGTTCAGAGCAGAGGGAAATACCATGGTCCAGAGAGGTGAACACTTACCTGTGTGCCCCAAAGCCTGTGGGCCTGTGCTGAGGGCTGGTTCTCAGCTCTCTTTTTTCTGCACATAGTCTTTAAGAATTCAGAATTTAAGGTTTTCTTAAGGCCAACTGTACTCTGCAAGTGTTCGACTGGCTTAAGGCACCTCTGCAGTGGTGGCACAAACTGAATTGAAGAGAGAGATAGACAGAAATAGACTAGAGAGATAAACGCAAATAGACAGAAAATGCATACGATACTGAATACATAGCCCTGATGTAGAAATTATGGGATTAAAGAGGAAAATATTTTTTTCCTTGCTTTTTTTTCCACTCCTATAGAATCTTATAATAGATAGAGGAAAATTGGGTGGATTTGGGAAATGAGAAAGTTGTGGAAAGAAACTTGGAGAGGAGTTAGGAAACTTGAATTTTAGTCTTAGTTAATTGGCCATGTGACGTAGAAAACAACAACAGTAACAGCAAAAATTATTGAACACTTTCTTTTAACCCTACTTAACCCTCCAAACAACTATAAGAAGTAGACACTCTTTTTATCCCCATTACCCAAAAGGAAGAAGACACAGAGAGGTTAAGTAATCTTTCCAGGTTCATACAGCAATCTTGTGCCAGAAGAAAAACTTTGATAGTCTGGCTTTTGAGTTTATTCACTTAACTTTAGCATTTTTGTTTGCAAAATCAAGCAATTAAATTAGATGAAGTCCAGACCCCTTTCCTCTGTTATAGTCTCTTACTTGGGATTTATATTTAAGTAAAAGTTAAACATATAATAGAACCTAGTTTTCATGGTCATGTTTACATGTAATATCCATCACAAAAACTAAATTTTCTGTGCAGCACATATATTGCTCAACATTCATTTTACAAGAAGCTAAAGAGGGCAAAGAAGGTTAGCTATTGAAACAAAAATGTGCTTTGTATTAGTCTCCAGTGGTGGCTGCTCTGGAGTCAGGAGTACAAAGCTATCAATACTCTAGTGGCATTGGAGTCTGAAAACACACAGACACATAGTTGTTCCATTAAAATTTTAAAATCAGGATAACATAAGCCTCTCGCTCAGCCAAGAAACTAGTTTTTCAAACCAAAAGTGCACTGATAGTAATGTCTTGGTGTCAATCCTGTCTTCTTTTTTCAAGTGAAAGAGAGAGAAAGTGATAGAGACCTCAATATCTCTGCAGAATAGGACAAGTTGGTCTTTTGCAAGCTTATTTCCTACCAGATACCTTTTCTCTCAGCAAAGCCCTTGTGCTCCTCTCACGTGTGCCAGTCTTGTCATTCTTAGGTACTCTTAACAGAAGAAAAATATTTGTTCTGGGTTCATGGCTGAGGATGCTATAACAAGGGACAGGTTACAAGAGAAAAGCATACAAATTTTTTTAATAAGCTTCATGTGACACAGAACCCTTCTTAAGCAGATGAAGACCCAAAGAAATGGTTAAACCTGTACATTTTTATGCAAGGTTTGATAAACAGTGAACAGTCATATGGAAAATACAGTAGGGCAATAAGAGTCTGAGCCAATTGTAATCAACTAGGGGAATTTTGGCAAGGCCATTTGTTCAGATTCTTCTCTATGACCCTCCATCTTCAGATATAAGCATGTTCTTTTCCTTCATGTAAGGAAAGAGCACCTCTCAAATGAGAATCATGACCTGCATTAGAGGAAGCTCAGAAAATCCTTCCTAGGTTTTATGACCTGCTTCAGAGGAGAAGGGCCGGCGAGGTTGAGGGTGACCTTCCTGCTTCTGCTGTTTTCTTCAATATTCCAAGTGTTGTATTTTGGTGTAGTGTGTCCTGAGCCCCTTCAGCTCTCTCCTTACTTCTCTTTCTGATACAGCACTTTGCTCTCCTAGGTAAAAATTACTGAGAGTGCTTGAAGCATTGCCTGTTCAGGTGGCATTCTGACTAGGACCAAAACCCTAAACTAAGCTCTGGGCTGAATTTCTTCTAGACAGCCAATGATACAAAGATGCACAAAGCATTATGGGAAAACAGAGCAGGGGTACCAATGCTCCTCTGAGAAGTGGGGAAATAGAAAAGAAAACCAGGATGAGGTAATCCCTGAGCTGAGCATTAATGGATGAGTAGGAGCCAGCCTGGCAAGTTTGTTCGAGAGAAGTGTTCCAGACAGAAAGGAGAGCATCCACCCAGACCACGAGGTTACCAGTATCTCAATATGCATACTTATTCATGAAGCTTCATGATGGTCTTGTCAAAAGATGCAGCTGATGATGTAGAGTAGAGCCCAAACACAGGGCCTGTTTGCCTTTATCCTGTGAAAAATAGGGAGTTATGGATGAATTTTATAGGGAATTGACAATGCCTGACTTGTGTTTACAGAGGTCATCTGGCTGATATGATGGATTTGAGGATTACCAGATGAGAAGCTAGTTAAGAGACAGTAAATAAGAAGTCACATAAGGAGAATTTGAGATGTGGAAAATAGAAATGGCCCCCCAAAAAGTGTTATGCCTCTAGATTTTCATCGTAGGTGGCTAGATGATTGGATGATATGTAAACCTCTAGCCCCCTAAAATATCCCTAGGGCCCCTGTTCATGATTTATCAAGTCACCAGAGACTCCCATGTGCTTAAAAGGGTCTGACCCTATTGTATTTGTATCTGTATCTATACATGTTTTGTATGTCTTTGTTTTTTTATTATTCTACAATGCAATTTAAATCATATGTATATGTATGTATACACACACACAAACATATTGCAAATATAATTACAAAAACTGCCTGAGGAGAATTCTGACCTTGCACAACTAATACCATTACCATCGGTGATTTACAGAAAAGCAACACAAAAGAAAGAAGATATATAGACAGTAGGATATTTTAAAATAAGTAAGTCTACATATTAAACTAAAAATTTGAGAAAATTTTTCTCATAGTTCGAAATATCTTGGATAGAAAACTCAGTCTGAGGATGCTAGAATTATCCGACAAATGTTTCCGCATCATTTTAGAAAAGTTTAGCACAAAGACAGAGCATTTGTCTTAGGACCATTGAGAGATAAATGACTTACAATAAAATAAACTGTATTTGGTAATTAAGATGATGTGTATTGATTCCTACCACTTATCTCTTTTGAAAGATCCTTGTAGGAAAGATCAGAAAATCACACAGCTGAGCTGTCAAAAGGGTATATAAGGGCTGAGAGGGAGGACAGCAGGGAGTAAAGTGAGAGGTTTTTTGTTTTTGTTTTTTAAAGTGCTGCTAAAATTAATAGCGCTATTTTCACACTTGTAAAGTAGACAGTGTGATTACAGTCCAAGCAAGGTGGCTTCCTCTCCCCAGAGACTTGAGGGCTTTGAGAGCAACTGGTCAAAAGCAAAAGTATAAATAATCACCATTTCCTCTTGTTGAAAAATAAGTTAACAGCCTTTCTCCAGAATGACTGTGACTTGATGAATTAATGGGGGCATACTGTATTTGTGAGAAATTGTGAAATTTCTCAACTAGGCAAGATAAAAAGGCATTCAACTGGAAAACGAGAAGTACAATTGTCTGTTTGCAGGTGATATGATCTTATTTATAGAAAACTCTAGTAATTCCACCAAAAAAAAATCCTTAAAACTAATAAACAAATCAGTAAATTTGCAGGATATAAAATCAACATACAAAAATCAATAGCATTTCTAGTTTCCACACTCTGAAAACAAACTTTTCAAAAAAGAAATTAAGAAAGCAACCCCAGAGAATGATAGCAGAGTAGAACTCTCCAGGATAATCCCTCCACAAAAACATTAATGTGTACAACTGTCCACACACGTAAATGCCTTCATAAGAGCTCAGGAAACAAGGTGAGAGATCACCTTGTATACCAGTACTTGGTTTTAGCATAACAATAAGACAAGACACATTAAAGAGGATAGAACAGTTTTATGTTGCCTACGCTACTCTTCCCTTAACCCTAGGCACCACAGTGCAGAGGCATTGTCCATTTGGGTAAAGAGGAGGGAAATGAGCATAAAACTGTGCCTTGCAGCACAGTACCAGGCCAGCCAGAAGTCTAGCACCAGACAAAACCTCTTGGCCCTGACATCAGGCTAGTACCCATGAACAGAGCCCCTGGACCCACCCTAGCACTAGACAGGAAACGGCAGCTCCAGTGGAATGGACTCGTGTTCCAGTCCATATGGACTAAACTCGGCATGATGGACTAAGCTCACTGCTGGCCTACTGTAGTGGCCTTGGGCCCTAAACAAACCTCACTGGCAGGTGCGGCAGGGCACACACAGGCCTTAGGCGTGCCCGTGTTGCACTGGTATCAGTGGCAGTGGGCCTTGGGTATGATCAATTTGCATTAGCCTCAGTGGTCACAGGATTGCCTGTGTTGCCCTTTCCTGAACCCCAAGTAGCACAGCACAGAGAAAGACAACATTCACTTGGAAGACAGACAGGGAAGTAAGAATAAGACTTTGTCTTGCAACCCTGTACCGGACTTGCAATAAAATCCAGCACTGGTTAGAACCCTGGAGCCCCTGACACCAGGCAGGTATCTGTGAGTGGAACCTCTCAATTCAACTTGGTACCAGACAGGAACCTGCAGGTCCAGTATGATGGACTCAAGACCTGGCCACCTTCACTACCTGCTGACTATATGGACCTCAGACCCTAAATAAACCCCAGCAGGAGGGAGGATGCATCAGCCACAGACCTTCAACACACCCCAGTCTGTGCTGGTATTGGCAGCTGTGAGCTTTGAAGGGGACCCAGAACTTATGTCAACTTCAGGAACCAACGGATTTCAGTCACAGTGGTCCTGAGTTTAGGGTACTCCCTAGCACTGTGACAGCTGAAGCAGTGGGACTAGGGCTTAGAGTCCCCACCAATTAACCTGCCCTAGGCAGAGAGTTTAGGGTCCTCACCAATCAATCTGGCCTTAGTATCTGAAAAGGCTCACTACTGAAAGAACAAAATCAGGCCGTGAGGACTGGATTAAACATCTATATCAGTATGCAGACATTGATGCATAGCCACAAAAACCAAGGAAAACATGAAGATACCAAAAAGGCAAAATAAAATGCCAGTGAATGACACTAAAGAGTGGAGATGAAAGAACTGCCTGATGAATTCTAAGTAGCTTTTTTAAAGAAATTCAGTGTATTAATCAATCCTAACATTGCTATAAAGAACTACCTGAGACTGGGTAATTTATAGAGAAAAGAGGTTAAACTGACTCACAGTTCTGCAGGCTGTATAAGAAGCATGGATGGGGAGGCCTCAGGAAACTTACAATCATGGTAAAAGGGCAAAGGGGAAGTAAGCACCATTTTCACATGGTGGCAGGAGAGAGAGAGCAAAGGGGATGTGCTACATACTTTTAAACAACCAAATGTTATGAGAACTCACTATCACAAGAATAGCCAGGAAGAAATCTGCCTCCTTGATTCAATCACCTCCCACTAGGCCCTTCCTCCAACATTGAAGGTCATGATATTTGTATGAGGACACAGAGCCCTTATCACTCAACAAACATCAAGAAAATACAGATAAATAATTCAGAAACCTATCAGAGAAATTTAACAGAGATTTAAGTAATAAAAAATAAATTGAAATACTAGAGGTAAAAAACACAATGAACGAAGAAAGAAATGCGATAGAAAGCATCAACAGATGACCTGTTGAGAAAAGAGAAAAGAATATGTGAACCTAAAGACAAGTTACTTAGAAATAGTGAAAAGAGGAAAAATGTAAAAAGAATGAAAAGAAATTAAGAAAGCATATGGGATTTAGGGGTTGACATCAAAAGACCAAATTTATAGGTCATTGCTATTGTAGAGAAAGAGAAAGTGAGAGAAAACTTATTAAAAGAAACAATAATAGAATTTTTCCAAACCTGGAAAAAGATGTAAATATCCAGGTACAAGAAGGCCAAGAATCCCCAGTCAGATTAAATCCAAATAACAATATCCAATCACACATTATAAGGTCAAAAACAAAGAGAGGATCCTGCAAGAAGCAACAGAAAAGAAGCAAACAACATATAGAGAAATCCCAATATACATAACACCAGACTTCTCAGCAGATATCTAAAGGCCAGGAGACAGCAGAATGATATATTCAAAGTGCTAAAATTTAAAAACAAACAAACAAACAAACAAACAAACCTGCCAACCAAGAATACTGTATTCAGCAAATCTGTTTCTCAGAAATAAAAAAGAGAGAAGATTTTCCAGACAAACAAAAGCTGAGGGAATTCATCACCACTAAATCTGTCTCACAGAAAATTTTAAGGAGAGTTCTTTAAGATAAAAGAAAAGAACTCTAATGAGTAACACAAAAACATCTGAAAGTATATAACTCACTAATAAATTAAATACATAGTCAAATTCCGAATATTCTAATAATGTAATGGCAGTATATAAATCACATATTTTTTGTATGAAGGTTAAAAAATAAAACTATGAAGATAATAACTAATTTTAAGGGATGTGCAATGTAAAAAGAATAAAATCAAAACTTTTAAATGGGAGAGTGAAATAAAAGTATAGAGGATTATGGGTCTTCACTTTTGCAATTAAGTTAAGTTTTCATCATCTTAAAATAACCTGTTATGACTATAAGATAGTTTTGTAAGCCTCATGATAACCACAAAGCAAAAACCTATAGTAGGTATACAAATAAAGCAAGGAATCAAAACACACCACTAGCAAAGGAAGTGGTATATTTTGATTCCTTGCTTTTTTTTTTAATTATCAACTGAAAAAGAAGACAGGAAAAGAGAAAGAAAGGAATAAAAGATCTACAAAATAACTGTAAAACAATTAACAAAATGTCAGTAGTAAGTCTTTATCTATCAAAAATTATCTTCAATGTAAATGGACTGTTTTCTAATCAAAAGACATAGACTGGTTGAATAAACAACACCAAAGTAAAAACAAGACTCAACAATATGCTGCCTTCAAGACACTTACTTCACCTGTAAGAAAAGACTTAGACTGAGTGAAAAACTGGAAAAGATAGTTCATGCACATAGAAACTAAAAGGAAACAGGAGTAGCTATACTGAAATAAAACAGATGTTCGATCAAAAAATGTAAACTCAAATGTCATTATATAATAATTAGAAGGTCAATTCAAGAGAATATAACATCTGTAAATATATATGTACCCAACATTGGTGCACCTAAATATATAAGCTAATATTAATAGATCTAAAAGGAGAGACAGACTGCAATACAATAATAGTAGGAGTCTTCCTCATCCTAGTTTTAGCAATAACCAGATCATCCAGATTGAATATCAGCAAAGAAACATCAGATTTAATTGTACTGTAGACCAAAAAGACCTAATAAACATTTACATAACATTCCTTTCAACAGCTACAAAATACACATTCTTCTCAACTGTATATGGAATATTATCTAACTGTTAGGCCATAAAACAAATCTCAACAAATTTACAAAGATCAAAATTATACAACATATCTTTTCTGCCAACTGGTATAAATCTAGAGATCAATAACAAGAAAAACTTCAGAAACATTACACACAGATGGAAATTAAACAGCATGTTCCTGAACAACCAACAGGACAAGAAGAAATTAAATGAAAAATTTAAAAATTTCTTGAGACCAATGAAAATGGAAACACAACATATCAAAACAATGTGATACAGTAAAGCAGTTCTCAAAGGAAAGTTTGTAGCCACAAGTATTTATATCAGAAAAGAAGAAAGAGCTTGGAGCAGTGGCTCACACCTGTAATCCCACTACTTTGGGAGGCCAAGGCAGGTGGATTGCTTGAGCCCAGGAGTTTGAGACCAGCCTGGGCAATATAGGGAAACCCTGTCTCTACTAAAAATACAAAAAAATTAGCCAGGTATAGTGATGTGCATCTGTGGTCCCAACTACTCAGGAAACTGAAGTGAGAAGATCACCTGATCCCAGGAAGTCAAGGCTGCAGGGAGCCAAGGTTGCACCACTGCACTCCAGCCTGGGCAATGAGAGTGAGACCCTGCCTCAAAAAAAAAAAAAAATTTTCAAATAAACAACCTAATATTGCACCTTAAGAAATTAGGAAAACAAGAACAAACTAAACACTAAATTAGTAGAAGAAAATAAATAATAACAATGACAGAAGACATAGACAAAATGGAGACTTTAAAAAATATAAAAAATCAACAGAGTTAATTTTTCGAAAAGATAAACAAAATTGGCAAACTTTTAGCTACACTAAGAGAGAGAGAACCCCAATAAATAAAATCAGAAATAAAAAAGGAGACATTGCAAGTAATACCACAGATATAGAAAGTATTATAAAAGACGACCATGAACAACCAGAAACCAACAAATTGGAAAGGCCAGAATAAATGAATAAATTCTTGGGTAAATACAGCCTACCAAAATTGAGTCATGAATAAAAAGAACACTTGAACAGACCAATAATGACTAACATGACTGAATCAGTAATAAAAAGACTCCCATCAAAGAACAAGAATTGATGATTTCCCTGCTGAATTCTATCAGACATGAAAAGAATTTAAAACATTTTTTTTCCAAATTGTTCTGGAAAGTTTAAGAGGAATTCTTCCAAACTCATTTTACAAGGCCAGCATTATCTTGATGCCAAAACCAGAGACGACCATGCCATAAAAAGGAAACTACAGACCAGTATCCCTGATGAACAGATGCAGAATTCTCAACAAAATACTAGCCAATTGCACATTCAAAAGATCACCATGACCAAGTGGAATTAATCCCAGGAACACAAAAAAAGTCCAACACATGCAAATCAATACATTTGACATGTTACACTAACAGAATCAAAGACAAAAACCATATATTCATTTTAGTAGATGCTAAAAAGGCATTAGAAAAAATTCACCATGTCTTCATGATAAAAACTTTGAATAAGCTAGGTATAAATAGAATGTACCCCAACACAGTTAAGACCATATGTATCAAAATCACAGCTAATACCATACTGAATGAGGAAAAGTTGAAGGCTTTTTCTCTAAGATCTAAAACAAGATGAGGATGTCCACTTTGACCACTTTTATTCAACATAGTATTACAAGACCTAGCCAGAGCAATTAGGCAAGAGAAGAAAAAAAAGCACATTCAAATTGGAAAAATGAAAGCTAAATTGTTCTATGATCTTAAATGCAGAAAACCCTAAAAACTCCACCAAATTAACTGTTAGGATCAATAAATAAATTTAGTAAATTTGCAGAATACAAAATCAATTATCAATAATCAGTAGCATTTCTATACACCAATAGCGAATATCTGACAAAAAAAAATCAAGAAAGCAATCCTATTTACAATACTTACAAAAAATTAAATACCTAGAAATAAATTTAACTCAAGACGTAAAAGATTGCTACAATAAAAACTATAAAACATTGATGAATGTTTTATTAATGAAAAGATATCCCATGTTCATGAGTTGGAAGAACTAATATTGTTTAAGATGTCCACACTATCCAAAGCAATCTGCAGATTCAATGCAATCTCTATCAAAATATCAGTAACTTTTTCAGAGAAATAGAAAAAAAAAAAATCTTAAAATGTATATGGAATCACAAAAGACCCCCAGATAGCCAATGCAATCCTGAGCAAAAAGAACAAACCTGGAGGGATCACGCTATCTTACTTTAAAATATACTATGCTACAAAGCTATATAGTAACCCAAACTGCATAATACTGGTATAAAAATAGACACATAGACCAAAAGTAGCAGAATAGAGAGCCCAGAAATGAATCCATGTATTTACTTCCAACTCATTTTCCACAAAGATGCCAAGAACACACATTAGAGAAAGCACAGTATCCTCAATAAATGGTGCTGGAAAAACTTGATATCCACATGCAGAAGAATAATGCTGGACCCCTAACTCTCACAGCTGACAAAACTAATCTCAAACTAGATTAAAAACTTAAATGTCAAGGCCCAAAACAATAAAACCACTAAAAGAAAATGTAGGAGAAATGCTTCAGGACATTGGTCTGGACAAGGATTTTTTTGGATAAAGCCTCAAAAACACAAGCAACAAAAGCAAAAATAGACAAATAGAATTATATCAAACTAAAAAGCTTCTAAACAACAAAAAACAAATGAACAAACAAACAAGTGAGGAGGCAACCTACAAAATGGAGACTGGGAGAAAATATTTGCAAACTATGCATCTGATAAAGGGTTAATATTGAGTATAAAAAGAGCTCAAATAATAGAAAAAAAAATTAACAATTTGATTTTTTTAATGAGCAAAAGACCTGCAATAGACATTTCCCCAAAGAAGACACAAAAATGGGCAACAGGTATATGAAAAAAATGTTCAACATAATTAATTATCATGGAAATGCAAGTGAAAACCATAATGAAATATTTCCTCACTACCATTAGAACAGCTATTATCAAAAAAAAAAAAGAACAACAAATGTTGGCATCAATGTGGAGATAGGGGAACACTCATATACTGTTGATGGGAATGTAAATTACTAGTACAGCCATTAGGGAAAACGGTATTGAGTTTTCTCAAAATATTTAAAATTGAACTACCATTTCATCCAGTAACCTTATTGCTAGATGTGCTGATATATGTGATATATCACATATGCCACATTTTCTTTATACTTTATATATATATGTAGTATTATATAATACGTATACCACATTTTCTTATAGGTGTGTGTGTGCGTGTGCGTGTGTGTGTGTGTGTGTGTGTGTGTGTGTAGAAAGAGATAGTATTCAATGGAACACTAAATCAGCCACAAAAAAAGAATAAAATATTGTTATTTTCTGGAAACACGGATGAACCTGGAGGACATTATGCTAAGAAAAGTGAGCCAGACACAAAAAGACAAATACCACATGATCTCATTCATCTGGGGAGTCTAAAGAAGTTGATCTCATAGAAATAGAGTGTAGAATAGTTAATACCAGAGGCTTAAGGAGGGTAGGTAGGAGTGTGGATAGGGAGGCTGTTTAACAGGTACAAAGTTACAGTTAGGAGAAATGAGCTTTACTATTCTATCACACAGTAGGGTGACTATAGTTAATACCATTAAATATTTCAAGATAACTAGAAGAGAGAATTTTAAAAGTTCTCACCACAAAGAAATGATAAATGTATGAGATGATGGATATGCTAAATACCCTGATTTGATCATTACACAATCTATACATGTATCAAAACCTCACACGTTACCCCAAAATGCATATAATTATGTGTTAATTCTAAATGTTTTTAAATTTAAAGCTAAAACAATAGAAAACAGTCCCATTTACAATAGCATCAAAAAAAAATAAAGTACTTAGGAATAAATTTACCAAGGAGGAAAAAGATTTATACACCAAAATTATAAAATATTAACAAAGGAATTTGAAGAAGATACAAATAAATGGAAAGATATCCTGTGCTCACTGATTGGGAGAATTAATATTGCAAAATGTCCATGTTACCTAAAGTGCTTTACAGATTCAATGCAATCTCTGTCAAAATTCCTGTGGTATTTTCCACAGAAATAGAAAATAAATCCTAAACTATGTGTGAAACCACTAAAGACCCTGAATAAACAAAGCAACCTTGAGTAAGAAGAACAAAGGTAGAAGCATCACACTGTCTGATTTCAAATTATATTACAAAGTAATGTTAATCAAAACAGTATGGTACTGGCATAAAAACAGACATACCAGCCAATGGAAAGCATAGAGAACACTGAAATAAATCTACACACATACAGTTAACTGATCTTTGAAAAAAAAAAAAAACCACACACACACATGCTACAGTCAACGAATTTTTGATAAAGGCACCATCGATATACAATAGAGAAAGGATAATCTCTTCAATAAACGGCATTGGGAAAACTGGATATGCATATGCAAAAGAATAAAACTGGAATCTTACTTTATGGCATATTCAGAGATTAACTCAAAATAAATTAAAGACCTACACATAAGATCTGAAACTATAAATGAGAAGAAAATTTTTGTTACGTGAATCTTTTCTTGGCAATGATTTTTTTTTTTAATTTATTTATCACTCAAAGCACAGGCAACAAAAGCAGAAACAAACAAGTAGGACTATATCAAACTAAAAATTGCTGAACAATAAAAGGAACAATCAACAAAATAAAAAGGCATCCTATCGAATGGGAGAAAATATTTGAACACTATACATTCAGTGAGAGATTAATATCCAAAATATATAAGGATATTATATATCTTACAACTCAATACCAACCAAATGAACAAACAAACACAGTAACCAAAAAGAAAAATGGGTAAAGGGCCTGAATAGAAATTTTTCCAAAGAAGACATACAAATGACCAACAGGTACATAAAAAGGTGCCCAACATCACTAATCATCAAGGAAATGCAAATCAAAACCACAATGAGATATTGCCTCACACCTGTTAGGTTGGCTATTATCAAAAAGTCAAAGATAGCAAGGGTTGGCAAAGATGTGAGGAAAAGGTAATGCTTGTCCACTGTTGGTGAGAATATAAATTGGTACAGCCCTATAAAAATAGTATGGCTCTTCCTCAAAAAATTAAAAATAGAACTATCACATGATCTAGAAATCCCTCTTCCGGGTATACAACCAAAGGAAATAAAATCACTTTCTTAAAAAGATAGCTATACTCCCATCTTCACTGCAGCATTATTCACAATAACCAAAATAAGGAAATAATGTAAGTGTCCTAAACAGATGAGTGGACAAACAAAATGTGATATAAATATAGATAGATATATAGATGGAAGTTGAGAATAGTGACTACCAGAGGCTAAGGAGGGTAGGTAAGAATGGGGAATGGGAGGATGGTTAAAAGGTATAAAGTTACAGTTAGGAGAAATGTATATATAAATATGTATAAATATAAATATAAATATTTATATATATTATATAGGAGGTTTGACTCTGTGTCCCTGCCTAAATCTCATCTCGAATTGTAATCCCCATAATCCCCACATGTCAAAGGAGGGACCAGGTAGAAGGTGATTGGATCGTCGGGGTGGTTTCCCCCAGGCCATTCTCATGATAGTGAGTGAGTTCTCACAAGAGTTGATGGTTTTATAAGTGTTTGACAGTTCCTCCTTCACATTCGCACACACTCCCTCCTGCAGCTTTGTAAAGAAGGTGCCTGATTCCCCTTCGCCTTCTGCCATGATTATAAATTTCCCAAGGCCTCTTAGTCAAGCTTCCCATTAAGCCAGTGGAACTGTGAGTCAATTAAACCTCTTTCCTTTATAATTCCTAGTCTCGGGTAGTATTCTTTATAGCAGTGTGAGAATGGATGAATACACACACAATGAAATATTACTATTGAGCCCTAAAAAAGGATATCAGCCTGGACACGGTGGTTCATGACTATAATCCCAGCACTTTGGGATGATGAGGTAGTCAGATCCCTTGAACTCAGGAGGGAAAGACCAGCCTGGACAACATAGCAAAACCCTGTCTCTACAAAAAAAAAGTAGAAAAAATTAGCTGGGCGTGGTGGCATGTGCCTGTAGTCCCAGCTACCACGGAGGCTCAGGTGGGAGAATCCCTTGAGCCCAGAAGGTCAATGCTTCAGTGACCTGTGATCCCACCACTGCACTCCAGCCTGAGTAACAATGTAAGACCCTGTCTCAAAAAAAAAAGAGAAAGAAATCTTACCATTTACAACAACATGGATGAAGTTAGAGGACACTATACTAAATAAAATAAGCCAGATAAATAAACACAAATGCTGCATAGTCTTACTTACATGTGAAATCTAAAAAAAAGTAAAATACATAGAAACAGAGAATAAAATGGTGATTACCAGGGACAGGGTCATGGGGAAAAAGGAGTAATATTGGTCAAAGGGTACAAACTTGCATTTTTTTCTAAGAGCAAAAGCCTTGCTGTGTCACCCAGGCTGGAGTGCAGTGGGGTAATCATAGCTCACTTCAGCCTTGAACTCCTGGGGTCAAGAGATCTTCCTACCTCAGCCTCCTGAGTATCTGAGATTACTGGCACATATCACCACACCTGGCTACTTTTTTAAAAGTTTTGTAGAAATCGGGCCTCATTATGTCACCCACACTGCTCTCAAACTCCTGGCCTCAAGTGACCTTCCCACCTCTGCCTCACAAAGTGCTGGGACTACAGGCATGCGCCACCACACCCAGCCAAAACTTTCAGTTCTACAATGAGTAAGTTGAGAAGGTTTAATGTTCAGCTTGGTGACTACAATTAGTAATAATGTATTGTGTACTTGAAATTTGCAGGCCGGGCGCGGTGGCTCAAGCTTGTAATCCCAGCACTTTGGGAGGCCGAGGCGGGTGGATCACAAGGTCAAGAGATCAAGACCATCCTGGTCAACATGGTGAAACCCCGTCTCTACTAAAAATACAAAAAATTAGCTGGGCATGGTGGTGCGTGCCTGTAATCCCAGCTACTCAGGAGGCTGAGGCAGGAGAATTGCCTGAACCCAGGAGCCGGAGGTTGCGGTGAGCCGAGATCGCGCCATTGCACTCCAGCCTGGGTAACATGAGTGAAACTCCGTCTCAAAAAAAAAAAAAAAAAAGAAATTTGCTAAGAGAGCGGATCTCAAGTATTCTCACCAGGGAAACAGAGGTACTACATGAGGTGATGAATGTTAGCTTGATCGTGGTACTAATTTCACAGTATATATCAAAACATCATGTTGTAAAAAATGTATACAATTTTTATGTGTTCATCATACCTCAGTAAAGGGTGTGGGGAGGATTTTGCATTCAAATCAGCATCTATTCACACATTTCCCCTGAGGAGATCCCCTCCAGCCTGGCCGGCTCACTGCTCAGCCCCGTGTGCTACCACTGAGGATGCAGCTTCTGGACAATTGCTGGCTACACTGGAGGCAGGAGGCTGATGGTTCAGTGATGTCTTTGATCCCTACATCTATATTATTGCATTGTTCAACTCACTGGAATAAGAACTTTGATTCCTATTTAAACCAGGGCTTTAGAGGATATTTAAAAGAAATAATGGAAATTCCCAACATGCAAACATTACTTTTTACTGAAAGCACTATTCACAGATGGGGAAAAAAGAAAGTTAGATCTGATTCCTGAGTGTCCTACCTATTCATATTCTGGAATCTCATAATGTAAGTACATTTATGCTTGTGTTTAAAATGTGAGCACAGAAACAACACCTAGAAAACACGTGTATTTAAATCTAAGCTAACGATAAGCTGGAATTTATTGGAGGGCAGCATTAAACCTAGTCAAATAACTACCTCATGTGCAGCTACAATTACCTGAATGCCAACAACAAAATGCTGCAACTATTCCATCTTCATCAGTGTTTAATTACTCAACTTCTATAGAGAATGTGGTAGTAAAGCATGGTAAAAAGAACGTACGTACAAAGAAGCACAGAAAATAACACAGTGTAAAAGACGATGACTACTCCAGTGAATGCCATAGGTAGAGTCAGTTTTCTAACTGGAGTAAAATGAACTCAATTCAGAATCAAATTGAAATGTAGAGGAATATTTATTTTTCTCACCTTCTTAATGCCTTTCTTTAAGTAGGTTTAGTTTTCATTCATTTCACTGATCTATGGTTAATAAATTCATTATTTCAGCAGCCTATGAAGAAGAAACACACTTTTTTTTCATCTTTCTTCCTCAACAAAAGCGTCTCTTGAATCCTGTTTTCTGATTGAGTTGGCACACGGGGTTGGTGACGGAAACTGAGAGAGTGCTAGGGGAAGCAACAGCAGGAGGGTGTGGAATTTTAGAGATGACAAATCTGACCCTTCCCGACAATGCTCGCTGTCCTGTAGCATCTCATCCCTTACAGTTGTCACCCATGTGTAGTTAATCAGATTAAAAGCCTCTGAGAACCCTCTTTGATTCTCTAACGAAGACAGGGAATAAACAAGAAAAAGCAGGAAGATTATAAAGCTGCACCTGGGTTAGTAAGAGAAAGAAATGCAACTGCACCGCGTGCCCAGGTACCTCAGAGAGCTCCCTGTACCTGTCAGGAGCCTGAAAGATTTCCTGTGGCCCCAGCAGTCTGGATTTAAGGTAGGCTTGGGATAATTAGTAAACGAAACACAGATGAAAGTCTTTTGCCTTAAACTGAACAACCAAGGAAATAAAAGTAAGGCCATGGCAAAGTTGTCCCTGCAGTGTCACTGGCCGCCGTGGGGCAGCCCTGAAGTGGAAGGGCCTGACCGGCCTGGGCGAGGGTGGTATCTTGGGATGTGATCTGAGCCGTCCTTGTGTGCAGAACCATGTGTTCGAAGAACAGGGTCTGTCTGTTGTGTGAACACAGACAGCATTGAGCCCAAAGCCCCATATACATTAAAAATATAATGGGAGAGATTTTTATCTTCCATGAATATTTAATTCTACTGAAAGCCAACCATCTGCATATCACAATGCCCCAATACATGTGTGTGATTTTCTCTGTTGTCTTTCAAAATAAAGCAGACCATTTCGCTCTTCCTGTGATGCCTTGAAAGTTGCTTAAATGTGCATTGATCGCTTTGATCTAATGAGAGTGTATTTTAAAACAAAGTCAGCACTGTTGCTCTCATTTATTTGTGTGAAGGAAACAGAACAATAGGGGGAAACCAGGTCGGGTTTCATTGTTTTCCTGGTGGCCTGTATCACAATTCACTGCCATTTTGAATGCTGTTTAATTTTTGCTGATGTCTTTTTATCTTAGGCTTCATGTGAATTTAAAAAGAGTTTCATTGATATGCAACCTACTGTGTATTATGATATCCCGCCTGCCCTGTTGCACTGTGGAAGCCTGCAGCTGCCTGAAGTCTAATTATGTATGCATGCATGCAAAGCCCAGATGCTCGGCCAAGAGTGCCTCAACCGACTACAGTTTCTCACTTGTTTTTGTTTGAATTATAATTGGGCAGATCTATATTTCTCAACCCATCTTGTAGCTTCAGCATGTTCCTCTTTGCCTCTGTTGCTACCTTTGCTTGAGTCGGTTTCTTCATAAAGGAGTCCCTTGCCAATCTGAAGTGCCTCTGAGATCTGAGAAGGGTCATTCATGGGTTTGACAAATCCTTTTACCTACACAGCAATTTTAAAAGGTACAGAAATGACCCTAGCCCCAATCAGATTTCCTCCAGATGGTTGGTAGCTTAAAAAAAAAAAAAAGAAAAGAATAGTTAACTAGACGCTGGCATCTGGGTAGAAACAAAGAAGGCTTAGAGCCAGGCATCTACAATGGAAAGGAATATCAGGACTAAAGCTTTACACCTGCTGAAGTAAGGTAATAGAGACTAGTAAAAACAGCTTTGTTAAGTATGCACATCCACTATTCAGAGACCCTTTTGTGAACTGTTTTCCAGTCTACCCAAGGGATCTCAGTCTTCAAGAATAACAAAGCCTCATCTGAGAGTGAGAAACTGGGTATGGCATTGCAAATGTAGTGTTACTCTGAGTCACCCTGCATCAGGAGATGTGCACCTAGAGTAACCCTCTCATATAGGATGGCAGCTGCTGGTTATAATTCTTATTTCTTTTTTTTACAACTTTCTTAAAATTTTTGAGATGTGGTTTTGGCTATGCTGCCCAGGCTGACCTCAAACTCCTAGGCTCCTGCCTCGGGAGCTCCCAAGTAGCTGGGACTGCAGGCACACACCACCATGACGGGCAATACAGTACTCATTTTTGAGGTACTATCAGAGACAGTGTTGTTATTTTAAATGGAGCATCAAATTAAGTACACAGATTAATTTCACTGAAAATCATGGGATACTTTTTGATCCTAAAGCTTAAAAAAAAAGCTGTGAAATTATATTGAAGCTCCAAGGATAAATAGGAATTTACGATACGATAAGTCTCCACGACAATCTTAAGATGTAAAATCATTAGGTGAGCATTTGTCATTCAATTGGACTACTTCTATTTGAACAACTAACATTTTCATCCAACATGCTGGTAAAGAAAACATTATTCTGACATTTGTTAAAATGGCTAGGTAGACTTTATTCGGGACTATTGTGGTAAAAGTAGACACTGCTGCAATGCAGTTTTGCAATAGGGGAGACAGACTGTGCTCAACACTGAATACAAGGAAAAGTGAAGATTTATAGTGAGGAGGAACATTGAATGGAAAACTCCTTAAGAAAAGATACCAGGGGAATAGGGGATTCTGGCCAAAACGATTCCAGCTAATCTGACCTAACAAGATTCTTGCTGATAGCAGGCCAAAGTGGTCAGATGTCAACTGGGGGATGGTGGACAATGAGGAATTCGATCAGATAGTGAGTGCCAACCGTTACCAAGAGTAGGGGTTCTCTCTCAACTAACTTATTAAGATTCTTGCTAAAACTGGATTCTACAGGGCTAGAGACAGAAGCCTGCATACAGAAGGTTTGGTCTAGCAGAGGCCATCAGTATAACTTAAGATTGCTCAAGGAGAAAATCTTTGTCAACAACTTACTACTCCTGTTATAGTGCCATTATAATACTTGAAGTTAATACTATTTCCATTTTACGAATAAGAACACTGAGACCTAGACACTTTCCCAAAACCAATGGCTTCTATGTTGGCAAAAATGAGATTTAAATACACATTGTCTCAATCCAAAATTCATGTGCCCAACAGTGATTGTATTTTGCCTACCTAAGAGGAACACCGGACTCAAATATTATTTTCAGCACATAAAATGATATTCCAAAGCCTGGCACTTGGACATGCTGAGTAAACTAAAGAAGCAACCTTAGCACCAAGGTGACCTCCTGCCTTCCTTCCTGTTGCCCCTCTGCTTCTCCAGAAGCACAGGAAAGGATTTCCTTTGGAGTTCCCTTATCTGACTAACAATGTTCCTCCAGAAGAAATACAACTGTCTTGGACCCCCTCCCTATAATCTCATCAAATAGGGAAGATTAACTCAGGAAAGAAGACTAGAATTGACATCACGCCCAGAGCCCTGAGGACTTTGTCCCAGGTTGTTGTCTTTTCTTCAGGTCCATTCATCCTCCTAAAAATCATTTCCTCTTTCTCTAAAATTGCCTACATCTCTGTATTAGTCTGTTTTCACACTGCTGATAAACACTGAGACTGGGTAATTTATAAAGAAAAAGAGGTTTAATGGACTCACAGTTCCACATGGCTGAGGAGGCCTCATAATCATGGTGGAAGACAAAGGGCACATCTTACATGGGGGCATGCAAGAGAAAGAATGAGAGCCAAGAGAAAGGGGAACCACCTTATAAAACCATCACATCTTATGAGACTTATCCACGGCCATGAGAACAAGATAGGGGAAACTGCCCCCATGATTCAATTATCCTCTCACAACACATGGGGATTATGGGAACTATAATTCAAGATGAGATTTGGGTGGGAACACAGTCAAACCATATCAATCTCCTATTTCCCTCTCCCATATGAAGAGGGCATTCAAGCTTCAATCATCTTGCCCTTCATACTTCGTGTGACTCCTGTGCCCTTGCACACTAACTAATGTATATGCCTTTTCTCACACTAATCTATCATATTGTCTGTTTATTTTATAGACTCAAATTCTTAAAGCTTTAGCAGACAGAAGGAAAGTTTTCTTCATCCAGACACTAGATACATCACATAGGTAAAGAGATAATTTTCCATAACCAAAGATGCTTGTCAGTACTGTATAAAATTTTTCTTTAAGTTGAGACAGTAGAACTGTCTTTCACTCCACTAATGAACAATGACACGGAGAAAAACAGAGATAGACAGGGATTAATAGGATGTGAATATTTATAGGCATTTAGACCTGTGAGTATAATTTTCTTTCTTTTATTTTTAGATACAGGATCTCACGCTGTCACACAGGCTGGGGTGCAGTGTGTGGCACTATTATAGCTCACTGCAGCTTCAAACTCCTGGGCTCAAATGATCCTCTGGCCTCAGCCTTCCAGATAGCTGGGACTACAGGCACAAGCCCCCACACCCAGCTTTTGACTTGTAAGTTTAATTTTCTAAATTGGATAGATCTAACATTTAGAAGTAGTGTCTAAAAGATCACATGCACATGCTTGTTCATGTCTCAACTGAGTTAGCAACAAATCTAAATTCTTAATATTACTTCCTTCAAAGATGAGTCTGTGCCCTATAGGTCAAAGAGCAACAGAAAATGCATTTGCACAGTTTATTCCCTTGTGTTCAACACTGAAGAGGAAAAAAGCTAAACTGCCTGAGAAAGACTTTCATCCATCATGTTAGCTAACACTCTTTCTTTTTTTCCCAATTGGAAATTAAATATATTCACAAGCATCGCTTTTTATTTGCCTCAACTGTATCAGTATAACATGAATGCTAACTCATGATCTACTAATATTTGAAGCAATTATATCAAAAGACATTTTTTAAATTGCAATTTAATGCAACTTTACAGAGAATAATAATCAAATAAACATTAAATTCCTTGTTATAATGGAGAGAGTTTAGGTTCAGCATCAGAAAAAAATCTGTGTTGAAATTCTCATTTTGTCTCTTCCTCCTAGTGTTTTCTCAGACAGAAATTTAACTTCTTTGAAGGTCAGTATATCCATGTGTAAAATGGTGATACTAATACCGACTGCCTACACTTGTTATGAGAACATTTGTGAAACTCCTGGGCAATAACACTCACTAAATGATTGTTTCCATTCCCCATTTCCATAAAAATTGACTCCTGAGGGGGGGTGGATCCAAGATGGCCGTTTAGGAACAGCTCAGGATTGCAGCTCCCAGTGAAAGCGCAGAGGGTGAGTGGACGCCGTGTTTTTATTGCCCACAGACTAGGAAATTCCCGGGCAGAGGTGCTCCACGGTCACCAGCGCGGCTGTTTCGGCCAGCGCGGCCGTGCCGGCCAGCGCCGCGGCTTTGCCCCACGCCGCTGCTTTGTCGGCGCCCCGGAGCCGCG
>NW_016107829.1:881745-927504 GCF_001604975.1 Cebus imitator | reverse complement strand
TGCCATGTGTGTTCCTATGCAACAATTTTGCATGTTCTTCACATGTACCCCCAAACCTAAAATACAATAAAATAAATAAATGGGGAAAAAAAAATGACTCCTGAAATATTTATTAATGTCTTTTTTAGCTGTAACCTATGTTTTTATATTAGACAGTTTGCTTAGCACCTTTTCACTTGCATATTTCCCTCTATCATTATTTGCCTTTTTAGTGGTCATCTAATATACAATTACATTACGCTGGAACATTTAGATATATATTTTCCCCCAATTTGTTCCCGTAGTGAAGAATGTCCATTGACTGTTTTTGAACAGCTTGTTTTTCTCACATCTTTGGACCACTTTCTTGACCAGGAAGTAGTGGAAGTACAGTAAAAGATCCAAGTGTAGGTATGGAAGGTGGAAATAAACTTTCAAAGCCAAATATAAAGTATTTAGAAGAAAATGAGAATTTCTGGGCAAGTATGGCATCGAAGGTGATGTTTGGTTTTGCAAATGTATGATCCCTTGCTCCAAATCTACTCTGTTCTTCTCCAAGGAAGTTCTTACCAAGCAGTCTCATACTTGGCTCACATCAAATGCTGTTCTTTTGGGAGGCAAATGGTCCTGCAGATCAGTGGAAAGGAAGTCAGTCAGAGTTAACCAGGTCAGAAACCAGCCTGAGTGAAAGATCTTGCTCAGAAAGATCCAGTCACCATTCTATTCATTCTAAAGTACTTTGACTCCACTTTATCTCAGGCTGCCAGAGACTATCTATTAATAGAGGTGTAGAACAGAACCTAGACTAAATATAAAATGCTGGGCTCCCCAATGGTATGTCAGCTCACTGTTGGATGCCATTGAAGTGCTGAAGGTCTACTTTTGTCAAAACCAAAGTTGCTGCTCTCATAATGAATATCTGCTAGCAGATGTCTGAGGTTAAGAAGGATGGCAGGGTAAGGGTGCACCTGTGAGCACTAGGATGCCTCACACCCCTGTGATGAAACAAGCCTACGGGGAGTAACAGCTATGGCTTGCTCATTTTGGTAATAATGTGTCACAAGCTGCTCTCTTCTGAGAGTCCAATGCAAATAACAGTAAATATTTGTTGGGTGTTTTACTACGTGCTACTACTGTTCTAGAAGCTAAAGGTATCACATGAACAAAACACCAGGGTATATACCTTCGTGAATCTTAGATTCTGTTAAGTTTTGAAGGAACAGAAGAAAAACATTCTCAATTCCCCAAAAAAGAAGCTATTAAATGTTTGATATTTTTCTTTTCTAAATGTTAGGTCTTATTTGCCTCATAAATCATGTCCTCCCAACTCTGATTTGACACACATCACCCATCCTATTTCAACCACTTCACAGTGCTCGCCATTATACTTTTATGTACCCAAATTAGCCAGAATATATTTTATTTAAATGACCATAAATTTTCTTCAAACTAAGATCCCTTAGGTCTCCTTCTGTACATATATATCACTATACGTGATGAAAGATGGAGATGCCCTGATTTCCCAGCCAGCGGTAAGATGTTAGCCTTTAAAGGAGAGTGTGACTTCATTTCTCTGGTGACGGAAGGGAAAAGGCTCTTTTTGTACATTTAAGTAGGCAGTAGAGGGGCCCCCAGGGCTGCTACATTCTTTACCCGATACTCTTTCATTCATTCTTATCTTTTTGCCATAATTAATGGCTGCCAATAATACATTTGCTGTAAGAATCCTGCCACGAAAAGCTTTTTGTCTTCCATCAGTTTCAGAGATTTTAAAATACTGCAAAGAACAGTAGGTGGGTGCCCTCCTTCTGCAGGCAGTTTCCACAGTGTCTTTTTATGGCATCTAAGAGAATCATTTTATTGCATAATGTAGTTCAGAACACTCCCAAAATGTAACCATTCAGCACTTTTATTTTGAGAGGGTGTATGTTAGCAATAAAGAAACACACACACACACACACACTCGTTACAAACCCCAGTACCCCACTTCAAGATTGAATTTCCCCCACAGAATGAAAAGGAGATATCTGTGTGAACGACCAGCAGGTTGTCCATTCAACTCCACATTTAGAAGACTGAGCTTTGTCTTTGCTGCAAAAGGATGCAATTTATTACCGCATCCACATCAGAGACCAATGAAAGAGCACCAGGGAGGGTGACTTCTGTGCTCCTCAAATACAAACAAATTTGTTTTCTACTAAGGATGGACCCAAAGCTTTATATCCACTAGATTAAGCACATTAATAATAACCCTTTCTCTAGGCCATGTTTAAGAATAGAAGACAAAACAAGAGATTATATACACAACATATGTATTGTAAGTATATATATATAATTAATATTAGCCACCACACAGTAAGGTTAGTTGTTGCCTCTCTGAACACTTAATCTGTTAGCAGTTGATAAATCCCACCCTGAATAGAAGTGGCTTGTATTTAGGTCACACAAAGTCATTGCCGTTTTTTAATTTAAACCGTGCACTAGATTAAAACACAAGAGTGTTTCAGGAGGACAATTCAGAAGCAGCAGCAATAGGCTGTCTTTGGCGTAAAAAGTTTCCACAGCACACCCCAGGGACATGTTAATCAAAGCTTTTTAATGGATTCAGTCTGATCTGTGACAGGCTTTGTTCCAGAGATGGCGTTTGCTGGATAGAGCTGCAAGTTATCAATAAGACACAGTAATTGCTGGGAGTGATTGAGCTGTGTTTCTGGGGCTTCATACCATCCAGCTCTTTTTTTATTATCAGTGGAAGAAGAGATGTCTTGCAGTCGGAGTCAAAGGATGACTTATTTCTTTCCTTCATCTCCCAAAATATAATGATGGAAAATTAAACAAGAAAAGCTGACGATTTTTGTAAAAAAGCAAAAACAAAAAGCAAAATAAAACCTCATACTACCTTCTCCTGTGTCTCCTCCTTGTTAAGTCTTTGTCTGAGACTTTTAAGTCTGATCTGGGTAGCAAATCTTTTAACCTGAGCAAATAAATCCATTTTAACCAGAAGCAGGCATTTGAAGCTCCTATGTGAGCTTGCGCTGGTTCTGTGGTGGCTTCTTCACTAAGTTCTTTATTATCACTCTGAAATCAAAACAGCCAGAGGCTAAACTAATGACTGAGGATCATACTGATCACCTACAGGGATATTTAGCTTTTCAGCCACTTAAGAAGGTTAACGCTCCCCATCAGATGGAAAATGTCTTGGTGCCTGTTCAAAACCAGTCATGTAATGGGAACCTAACAGTTGTTTTCTTTAATAAGTCACAATCTTCACTCTGGAAGATCGAAGTACTCCCTTAGTAAGAGACGTCTAGGTACAGGAGCGACGGCCAATGGGGGAGGCAGTGTTCAAGGAGGAACCAGACATTTCAGGCACTTTTTCACAGTCCTATGGTTGTCTCAGCCCCCATGTCTCTGAGCTAATATGTCACCACTAAAGATTCTCACAACTGGATAGCCAGTGTCCACACCTTGGAAAACAAGGAAAGAACAATCAGCTCTCTCCAGCTCAGTCTCAGCGGATCTCTTACTGTTTCCTAGTGTGCTAATATGTAGGTAGCTGTTACCTCTGTTCCCCAGGCAGAGGCTCGGGTGGATTTATCAGCCTTATTCAAGTGAGCTCTGAATCTACCTACATACAAGTTGTTATCCATATCTTCTGCTGGTAAATAAAACTATATAGAGGTATCTCTGGGGTACAAACATGGGATATAACACTTTTCACATGGTAACTCTTACTTATCCATTACGTGGTCTCTCAAAGAGAGTCCAAACTCTCTTAGTGGACTCACAGGACTGATTACAAACTACTTTTCAGTCTCATTTCTTCTGTTCAGCCCATGCCATTCTACTTTTATTGGCTGCGTAAGATGTCTGGTAATTTCATCTCCCTCTTGTCTTTGTTTATAGCATTCTTTGAGCCTGCAGTGTTCTTCCCTTCATTCTCCACTTACCGAATTCTTTTTTAACCCTCAAGCTTCACTCAAATGCCATATATCCAGTGAGGTCAGAATTCACTGAGACAAGGGAGAGAGCTACAAAAGGTTGGGTCTCAAAGGTCATGGTACCAGGGACTTCTGCTGTCACAGAGCTTTAGGGAGATGACACAGCTTCTAGCCAACAAATGTCATTTGTTCTCAGGACTCCAAATGATAGCCTGTTGATTCCCAGCACGAGTGAATCTCTAAAACTCATTGAAAAAAACACTAAGAAAGGAAAGAAAGTAACCTCAATTCTGCCCTGGGACAGCCAAGCACTGGGCATATTCAGGCATTCATTCAAGAAACCAGGAGCCTGGTTTGCACCTGGAGATGCAACACTTTAGAAATAAGGTCCTTAGGGGGCTTGCTGTAGCATAGACCCCTCTAACAGACGAGATTGTGCTTTCCAGAATCTCTTTCCCATCCTTTGGTTAATAGTACCTTGATTATCTTTGAGGACGGTGGTTCTCAAACTTTACCTCATCAGAATCACCCAGAGGGCTCATTAAACAGAGACCGATGAGCCCTACTCCCCCCAGCATTTCTATTCAGTGGGTCTAGGGTGGACCAGAGAATGTGCCTTTCTAACAGGTTCCCAGGTGATGCTGAAGCTCCTGGCCAGGGGAGCACACAATGAGGACCACTGCCTTAGGAAATGACTTCATCCCCTCTTCTTTCAGACAGATCTGCAGAGTACAGATTTAAGGGCAGAAGAATCAAAAAGACTTGTTAAGAGGTTATTGCTATGATCCTAATTAAAGATGATGAGGGCCCAAATTAAGGAAGTGGCTGGAGGAACGGAGAGAGCAAAGAGAAAGTGAGCATTTGCTGATTAACTAGATCTGAGCATGAGAGAGAAAAAAGAATCTTGGATACCGCTACATCTCAGGCTTAAGAGACTAAGACTCATGGCCAAGAGAGGTGCTGTTTTTTAAAGAGAAGGAATTGGGTCTTGATAATTTGGTGACAGAAAGGAGACAATGAAGCTGAAAAGCTGACACAGGAACCAAGAGGATAAATGATGGAGCAAGGTCTGTAAGGATATGTGAGCATGGGAGGGGATGAGGCCCAGCTCACTGGGAGTCCGTCTGGGAACAGGAGCCCGTGGAGATCATTTGGTAGGCAGCAGGTTAGGAAATTGAGGGAGTTTATACTCAATGTTTTCCTTGTGAAATGGACATTTCTGAGATTAGACATTTGAGGAGAGATGTTGCTAAGGGAAGCAGATGAGCAAACTGATTAGGACAAACTGACAAAGGACGAGTAATGAAGCTGGGCAGCCCTGATGGACACACATGACATCCCATAATTTTATAACCCGATCTGCAAGGCTTGTTTAAGTTGCACAGCAACTCGACAAGCTCTCAGTTCAATCTGAGCTCAAGGTTTCATGGCTGTTATAGATAAGGAAGAGCCAGGTCCTGAATCTGGGTCCATTACTCTTCTCAAGGCTTAAGTCATTGTCTGTGTTAAGACAGAGGCTGTCTGGTTACCCAGGACAAGAGAGCATGCTTTTCTGACAGGAAGGGAGAAGATCTGAACTCTTATCTGCCCTTTTCCCCCTGGGTGCTCAGAGCCCCAGTGAAGAAGCCTTTCTATGGGTATTTCTTGCAAGCCTTCGTGTGCACAGCTCTATGCTTCAGTAGCGGCCTTGGGCAAGGCCTCACAGTTACAGGTGTGATTAATAACCCACCACCAAGATGGTCCCGTCAAGTGGAATTATAAAAGTCTTCAAAACAATACTAATTTTCACAATATTTAAAGTTTAAGCAACAGAACCTCTCTATGAAACCTCCTTCCTTTCATAAAGTAGGATGTCACATTTCCCAAAAGGTGGAAATTGTTGCTCTAGTCCATTCTGAATTCATACAGATCCCGTTTCAAAGTTACTTCCCATAATGACTGTTGTATCAAATAAGGCCACTCACGGCCACATCCCCATGAGCATTTGCCCGCAATAGTGGAAAAAGAATATTAAAACAGGGTGACACAGCTGTGGCACAGAAAGGCTTCCCAAACAGGTAACCTGAGAAGATAAAATGTTTAGAAACACTGGCCTATTCTCAGAATCAACCAAATCTATCTGTTTTTGTACATAGTGTGGAAAGAACTGATACTGGGAACAGATGTTTTGGTTTTGACAAAGTGAAAACAACCACTTTCCACCCACACATACTTTCACACAGATGCATGCCTAGGTGAACACACCTCCACACCTCCACACACACATTCCCATAAAGTGGATCCAAAAGTAGTCAGGAAATTTCAAGAAAATTAAAAGCCAGTTCAGTCAGTTTGCCACAACTACAGGTGATTTTCCATTTGTGAAAAGATTGCTGGGAAAATAACTGATTTGGGATATCTGTCCTCAATATATGTAACATCACCTGTAGAACCCTGGGGCCATTTCCATGACTATGCCTGGAAGCACAGCATCTCCTCAGCCTGCTACTGTATAACACCAAGTACTGTGGGCCTCGCCTACTGCTTATTCAGAGTGTGTCACAAATAAACACTTTGTCGCCAATCCCTGCTTGGCGTCTATCTTATTTTGGAAGTGGCTACTGCAGCTATCTAACGCCACGAAAAGACAATTCTTACTTAAAATTTTAAGAGTCACTTTGATTAATGCAACTACCACTGTTAAATGGGTAGATTCTTAGTTTTAATTCAATCCTCCAGCTTAAAGTACACAGGACTATCTTTATATTTAACAGTTTTAGGTTCCCAACAACTGAACACTGCAGGGGGAAATCATGTAATCAAGTATAGTGGCCGTATGTTAAATTCAGATCTCAACTCTCAATGGGGACTCCACAAAGTCAGCAATTCTCTTGTTCTGGAGTAGACTCTTTCCACTTCCCAAAATGGCTATTTCACAGCTCTGCTTCAGACCTTCCACACCTCCCCCTCTGCCCTTATTTTCAGCTGACAATTTTACCTCCTACTTCATTAAGAAAATAGAAACTAGACACTAATTATTCATTTTACCACCCCAAACCCACAATCCCACTTTACGGTTTTTTCCTCCTGAGCATAGGTGGCCTCCTCTCGGTGAAGGCCGGTCTCTCCATGTATGCTCTGGCATTCTACATTGGCACTTTTCCAGGGCTTTGCTTCTCCAGTCATCCCCTACCTCTCCCATGGTCTTAACCTCCCCTTTTTTAATGGAAAAGGCCCACTCCTGCTGCTTGTTTGTTGAAATAAAACAAGCAAAACAAACATGCCATCTCCACATGCCTGCCCAGTCTCTCTGCAACTCTTCGCAAGTAAATTCCCTCAAGAATTGTCCACGGCCTGGCATAGGGGCTCATACCTGTAATCCCAGCACTTTGGGAGGCCGAGGCAGGTGAGTCACCTGAGGTCAAGAGTTCAAGACCAGCTTGACTAACATGGAGAAACCCCGTTTCTACTAAAAATACAAAATCAGCCAGGCATATTGGCATATGCCTATAATCCCAGCTACTCAGGAGGCTGAGGCAGGAGAATCACTTGAACTCACGAGATGGAGGCTGCTATGAGCCGAGATCACACCATTGCACTCCAGCCTGGGCAACAAGAGCAAAACTCCATGTCAAAAAAAAATTCTTTCTTGTAGATAAGAAAGAATTATCTACAAGAGCTGTGTCCACTGCCTCACCCTCATTATATTCTCAACACACTGTTTTGTGGTCTTAATGCCAGCCCCGCTGAAACTATCCTTGTCAAGGTGGCCAATGATCTCCATGTCACCAAACCAAATGGGCACCTTTTCTAGACCTTTTGGCAGCACTTCAAATACAGATATTTACTCCCTTGCCCTTCCCTTGGCTTCTCTCCCCTCCAGGTTTCCCTCCCACCACACCAGATGCCTTTTCCCATCCCCTTTCACTGGCTTCTGCTCCTCTGGCTGAGCTCAAGGATTAACCATGACCCTACCTCTGTCTCCCAGCTGGTGTGTCTTTACGTGTGTATCAAAATCAACTTTATGCTGGTGATTTCAAATTTTATGTCTTCAGCCTACACCTCTCACTCTGAACTCCAGACTTGTGAGCCCGCTTATCTAATTGATGTTTTCACTTGTATTTCTAATGGACAATTTAAACTGACTTTGTCAATAATAGAACTCTTGAGAGTTCTCCTCAAAACTGTACCCTACCCTTCTAACCCTATCCAGTCTTCCTGTTTCAGTCAGTGATAGCAATAGCTAACATTTCACAAACCTTATTATGTGCCAGTAAGCAAGTCAGCTACTACATAACCTCTAATCACAGTGTTCCCGTGGGTAGATATTTGTATTACAGGTTGAGCATCCCAAATCTGAAATCTGAAAATTTCAAAAATATTTAGCGTTGTCACAATGCTCAAAGGTAATGTTATTGAAGCATTTTGGATCTCAAATTTTTGGATTCAGAATGCTCAAATGGTAAACATAATGCAAAAATTCCAAAACTGGAAAAAAATTCAAAATCCAAAACACTTTGGTCCCAAGCATTTCAGATAAGGGATATGTGTATTCCCATTTTAGAGAGGAAAAAACCAAGACACAGAGTGGTTTACTTTGCCAAAGTCAAACATTGACTAAGAATCACAAACAAGATTAGAACCCAGACAATCTAGCTCAAGGGCCAATGCTCTTACCAACACATTACAGTGTCCTCAGGTACCCTAAGAGGCTTATTGATTTTATTTTACACCTCCAATCTAATTCATCAGCAACTCTAACTCTAAAATATGCCACGAACCTGTCTCCTGCTCTTCATACACCCCACCACGTTAGTCTCCTACCGCCCAACGTCATTGCCTCCTAATTGATTTATTCTGCCACACTTTCTGCCTCTGATTTGCTCACTACAGAAAGGCAAAGGTGTCTTAAAATGGGAACGATATCATATCACTCTTCCCTTTAAAATCTATCAGAGGCATTCACCGCAGTTAGATTGAAGTCCAGCATTCTCACCATGGCCTGCAGGGTCACTGCAAGACACTCTACCCTAACTCGGGGCACCCCACCCCTGGTGGCCTCTTCCCACTGCCACAAATACAGCATTTCTTCCTTCACTCAGGGACAAGGCCTTGTTCCCTTTGTCCAGAGTGCCCCCCACACACCCGCTTTTCCCATCTACCTTTAGATTACCCCTCAGGAAGGGTCCCCTTGATGGCTCTCCCTAAAGTGGGGCCCCTGGGGATGTTCTACCTTACACAACTTATAACTCTTTTCTTTGTTTTACATTTTTTTGTTTTTAAAAAATCTTCTCCCCACTCACAAGAAGCTCCATGAGAAGTGAACCAAGTCTGGTTTGTTCTTCATGATGTTTTCAGGGCCCAGAGAGCACCCAGCATGGTGGAGCCACTCAATACATCTTAGCTAATTCACACACTCACTAGAGTTTCTCTAAGTATCTTAAGTGGGGCAAGAATCGCAAAATTCAAAGTTCAGTTGTTTCTAAAAGGGAAAATGTGATTTTTGTGAATCACCAAAAAAATGTACAAGTATTAAGTAAAGGCGCTGTTGTGGAAGGTGGAAGATGGAAGGAGGGGGAGGACTTTCTTGAGCAAACAGAAATGCAGCTTAAGAGAAGCTTAGCTTGGCAGAAAAAAACAGAATCATGGTCAGTCCATCCATCAGCTAATGGGGCATACTGGAATCCCTTGACCCATAAATTCAATAAGAAATTTAATTCAACAAAAATATTTAAAATCCTCCTCAAAGGAATCACGATCATAAACTCTCTGATATATTGGAACAGAATGGAGAATTAAATCATATAATATGAAAAAAATATAAACACATCACCTGAACTGTGGGGCTTTCTCAAGAAAAGCATTAAATTGACTGTCCCTGATGTTTCCGAGAGTCTCACGGAAAACAAGAGCATTTGCTGCCACTTATCAAGACTTCCAGTTTATACTTCCTAACAGCCAGCAAGGACAGCACTGTTGAAATGCTGGGTTCAATAATGACTTTGTTCAGTGTAATCCTGGGGCCAGTAAATTCAACAGAGACAACATAAAGACATAATTTGATGCTCTTTGCTATAGAACTCCACATATCTCAGCCTGATGCCCTCAGCCACCTTATTTATTTGCTACATTCCAGAGTCTTAGTTATTAGGTTGTGCTTTACACTGCACACCCCAAACACTCCAGGTGTTCATCCATTCACTCATTCAGCAATTCAGTAAGCCTATCTCAAGAGCCTACAAAATGCCAGGTGCTGTTCCAGGGGCTGGAGGTAGAGCAGTGAGCAAAGCAGACAAGGCCCAGATCTCCCGGAGTTTTCAAAAATACAGGGGATGGTGAATGATTAGTATCTTCCCAAGCTAAGAAACTAGGAGCTGCACGAAGAAAACAAAACAAGGGAATCAAAGAAAAAGGTGAGGGGGTCACATGTGGGTAAAAATGGGGAACTTAAGGGAGAGCAGAAACTCTGGTGGAGGAAAGAGGTCTCTGAAAAGAAGGTGCTTGAGCTGAGGAAGAACAATGCCTCGCAGAGAATCGCACAAATGGCCCATGGCCCAGCGTCAGTGTGGCTGCACAGAGTAAGTGGTGTGTGGTGAGCAGGAAGGCAGGCATAGGCCAGACCATGGGGTATTGAGGAGCCACGATGAGGGAGTCTGATACATTTGAACTGCCTGTCCAGCCAGATCCTCTCTGTATCCTCGTGTGTGTGTGTGTGTGTGTGTGTGTGTGTGTGTGCGCGCGCACACAGGAGTGGGTTTACAGATGTTGAGCCACTGCCCCACTTCCTCTGGTTTGCAGAGTGCAGAGGGTAGGAAGAGAATGAGGGTCACTGTGGACAGGCTGTGACTCTCCACAGAAGGTCAGCGCTTCTGTCATGAGCCCTTTCCACACAATTCTCTTTCTGGACTCCTATAATTGCTCACCCACACTGTCCACTTCAGGCCCGGGATAATAATGGCCCTTCATTCTTAATGCCCCTTAGGGGTGCTACACCAGCCTTAGTCACTTTTTGAAAACCCTGTTCATGTTCTCCTCGAAATTTTCATCAAACACCCAGCCTGAAAGTGCGATTCCTGCCAGGACCTTGACTGATAGATTCTATTCTGAAAACACTGCACCAAGCCACTCTCTCACCTTCAGCAGTTACCTTTTGCTACCTCCTTAGTCTTGGTAAGCCACTTGCTGGAAGCTGGTTTCTCTAAGTGGCATGTAACTCCACATAACATCGCCTTTGGAATTTTTAGAAGTTTCTGGGTCGATTAAATGTCATCCAGTTCCTATGGTTCCCTTTCTTCACACAAAGCTTCCCTGAGATCAGAGCTCTCTTTAGGGTGATGCAAGTCATACTAATAAAATGATTCAGGACAGAATTTTGAAACTGAAACGAAGTGTGGTATAGAAAGACCTCTGAATTTGTAGTTCAAGTTTAACTGTGTGACTCTTGGCAAGTAAATTTCCTCATCCTTAAGGTAGTAATGATAATAATGTGCTGCAATAAATTTATTTATCAACACTGGCCTAATTGGACCATTTTGAAAATATAGCAGAAGGTCACTCCAGCATCAGCTTCTTTGCTTCACTGATTCTGAGACACAGAATATAAACAAAACCCAGGACGACTCACATTTTCGTCACTCCTTAAAATTGCAAGATCCCCACAAGTGTTATAATACATCGGTTATTATATTAGTTAGCATGAGCTGCCTTAACAAAATACCAGACTGGGTGGCTTAGACCACAGAGGTTGATTTCTCACAGTGATAGAGCCTGGGAAGTCCACGATCGGGGTCCCCAGCATGGCTTGGTTCCTGCTGAGCACTCTCTGCTTGGCTTTCAGACAACAGTCTTCTTGCTGTGTCCTCGCATGGTGGAGAGAGACAGCTCTGATCTCTCTTCCTCTTCTTATAAGGGCACTGTCCTTGTGAGATTAGGAACCCACCCTTATAATTTAGCCTTTCTCATCTTGACAGTTCCTATCTCCAAATATAGTCACATTGGGGGTTTCAGTTTCAACCTACGAATTTTGGGCAGATGCAAACACTCAGTTCACAACAGTCACCTAAACCAACTGCATGATAACCATGACCCAAATATTATCTACTTCTCTCAGGAACAGCAGCACAGATGATTTGGAATTCCATTAGATTACAAGTGCTTTTCCCCTACAACATACAATGATGCATGCTGAAGAGCATGATTAAAAATACCGAGTTAGGTTTAGTAATTTATATAAATAACTTACTTAGAATGCATGTACAAACTAAATCAAAGAGCCAATGTCCAATTTATGCAACTACTCAGTATCTGAAAATCTAAATTCCTAAGATTTCCATGACTTTGCTAAGATTTTAACCAAAACTCTTGACGAGCATGAGAAATATTGCCTTGTATTGCTGTCCTACACATTCCTGCTTTAGGAAGGAATTAAAAATTTTTAACTATTAAAAAAAGGCAAGAAACTTAAGAATTTCTTTATGCTTTGGAATACTTCACAGCAGTTTTTTATTAACCAGATTTACATGTTTCAACAAGAATAAACCTTCAAAGCAAGTATAACCTACATAAGCAAAATTGTTTCAAAAATTAAACAACAAAAAAAGTTGGATACTACAACATCCTAAAAAACTAACTCACCTCACCCTTTCTGAATAAAAATGAAATGGAATAAAAGAAATAAGTCCCCAACTGCTTCCTCTGTCTGTGACCACACACCCTCATTTAGGCTAATCTTTTACATTTTTTCCCCTGTCCCTTTCATTTCAAAAGTAAAAATAGTAATACTCAGTATTTAGAATGTCCATCATGGAGAACTGCTGGCAGCATAAAAAGAGAATCATTTGACTTTTACACTATAAAATTCTCCATTTAAAGGATATTTGTGCATAAGGCTCTGTAGTTCAGTATCAAAAACATTTATTTAATACTGTCTGCCAGATCTTACAGTAGGCAATTTTGTTTTCAATTTACATTTACCTTCTACAACAACTCATGCAATTTTGGCACATTAACAACTAAGAATGTTGATGTGCACACATTTAAAAAAATCCTTTTTAGGAGATCCACAGTTACAGAGCAATTACATAAATCTTCAACTTGAAAGATCTTTATTTTATTTTGTACTGCCCTAAAAGATGGGGTTAAGACAGTAAGTAATCCAGGTAGTCAGGAGAACCTAATGAAACAGCCTTTCTGCTCTGCCTAATTTTCCTACCTTCCCTTGCTGGGGCACCACTGCCCATGGGTGGAGCTGCCAATTAAGTCAGAGCCTCAGGGTGACACATAGCTACTGAGCCAACAGACATCCAACAAGTACTCTCTGTATCCAGAAACACTAACTTATCCAAGAGCAGGGGATTCACAGGAATCCTATAATCGTCAGTTAGGTAAGAAAAATAAAACCAATTTTGAAATTTTGCTGGGGAATAACATCGACATTTAAAAGTCACTGAAGTGGAGAATGTTCCGCTACATCGCAAGGAGGAAAGGGGGGTGCTTCTGAAACCTAGCAAACCAAATCTTAAATCACTGCTTAGTTTGCCGCATGTTATTTGCCTCATCAAAAGTCTTTGCCATCATAAAAATTTATTTCTTAAAACTCAAATCCCATCATGCAAGACAGATGATCAAAGAGCTTCCCAGAGTGTTTGGGATTGGGAAATTCTTTTTCCACTTGTAGGTTTTGCATCAAAACAGATGTAGCAAGAAAAGCCACATCTCAATGCCTTTGGGACTTTATGAAAGTGGACAATCCCAGTTGAGCAGAGATATTGCAGATGTCTCCCCTATCAGGGAGGATAACTTGCCTTCCCAGGTAGGTGGAGCCCAACCACAGCAGAGAATGATATGTGGAAAGCATTATTCTGAAGGAGGGAGAACTAATTCACCCTGTCACCTTTCTTTGTTGAGGAAAGCTAGCAATTTGAGAATCTGTGTCTGTATCCATTTTCTACGTGAAAAGGAAGCCTTTTGCAATAAAACAGGCATTTTGTCATCTTTTAACAAGATGTCCGTTTTATTTTTAGAAATACGCAAAAGATAAGTGAAGACAAGAGACTTTCTAACTGGGTCTCTTCTGTTCAGTGAGGCCAGAAAATGAGACATAAAATTATATCAGTACACACTAGTCCCCTGAAGTCAAAAAAATAGACATGGTTCTTCTTCAAGTATTCTAAAAGCAACATTAAGCAGCTCTACTATGAATATTATTTAATATAAGACAGGTACATGGAGCTTTAGATTTTGGAAAAAAAAAAAAACAACACAAAACTACACTATTCGGAGAACCATTTATGGTGATTGCTATATGCAACAGCTTGTTTGAATTCATTCTTTCCATTTTAAAAGCCACAGGAATATATCAGAAATGGCCAAATCATGAATATTATTTACTTTATTCTAAATGTAACTAGACCTAGGGAGACTTTGCTAATTACTGGTAGTGTAGCAGAGCAGAAATCTGCTCATGTCTCATTCGAGCTTTGGATTAGATAAAACATTAGTTCCATGGAGCTGATCGCTCTGGAGGCTTACTCATTTGCCTTGATGCAGTAAATGTTGGCACATTAGGCCTCTTGGAATATCCTGAAGCCAGCCTAATAACACATCTGCTGTGTTTATTTTTGAATGTAAATGGCACACAAAAGTATGCTTTGAAAATTAATTTCAGCTGAAAAACAATAAACAATAAATACAGATTTTGTTTCTGCTAACAATTACTTCACAAAATTGTTAGATGTGGTGGAAAGAACTGGTTTACAAATACGGTTTGCAGCAATTAAATCCCTTCAAACCAAACTACTCCAACCTGGATGGATTCCTCTTAGTTGTTGTAAGGGATATTCATATAGACTCACCTGATTTTTATGACTTTGTGTGTACATGAAGAGCAAAGGCACCTGTTAGGTCAAGGTTGTTGCCATGAAAACAAAGAGAAATTAATTTCTAGCAATTGGATCAAGATAAAAGTACAGTTACACAAATATCTTAAGAAAATGGACTCTTAGTTGACATGGACAATGAAAACAACAAAGATGACACTTTCCTGCTATTTTCTAAATATCTTCTTAAAATTAGGCAGAAGGGTGCTCTTTCTTTACGTCCCCCAGATCTAAAATGATCAAGCAGTAATTATGGCACTCTGGCCTGCAGTATGAATTAGAGATGGTCGGCTCGCCCTAATGGCTGGAGTGGACAGGTTGAAGCATTCAGCTGGTTCTTGGAACCACGAACCATCTGTTTACACTGCGTGGTAAAATCACCACGCTGAAAGCTGCTTGGTACCCGTAGCATGGCCTGCAGACCATCACCCCTGGGATGCTTGGTTCTGTCTAATCCTTGAGGAGAAGGGAAATCATCCTGGTGTGGGCATCAAGGGGCCTCTGCTCATTTGTATCCAGCTGTAGACCTTGGACATTTCATCCTGGGCTTTTGGCACTCAGCTTCCTGGCCTGTGAAACGAAGAAACTGATCCTCTTTTCCCCCTCCAAGGTGCTCATCATACCTCTTTCAAGCCTTTATCCCACCACAGGGTGATTGTAAAATTGAAATGGTAATGTATAAACAAACAGAGAATTTTCAAAGGAAAAAAAGGTGACTCTCTCCTAACACAAACCAAGCCAAATAACTTTGTGATAATGAAATACAGAATTTTAAAAAACAGAAGACTGGTCTAGAGAAAGCTAGATAATTATATTTAGCTACACAGCTAAAGACTCCTAGACTGCAAGCAACCTGAAGGGCTGGGGTAGGTGTCATGCATCTTTGTATTCTGTGCTAGCCAGAGCAATGGTTTTCAAGTTGTAGACAATCACGGGTATTTGTTGATGGGAAAGTGACTAACTTAAATTTTTAAATACCAGATTTAAAACATTTGCATTCATTAAAATGATATAATATTTATGAGCTCAGAAAGTTTTAAAGGACTCAGAGAACATCAACTAAAGAATTGCAGGGTAAAACAGTTTAACCCTGTGGACTGACTCTGCCTTCATCAAAGCTGAAGACTCTACATACGGACAGAATGTGTGGTGTTGGCAGGGACACAGTTCAGCTGTGCCAAGTGGATCCTCTCTGGGAGTAACTAACAGGACCCAGTAACAAAGGACACTGGCTAGAGCTTCTCTTTTCTCTTGAATTTGCTACATTTATATTCATTTTATATGCATTTCAGATAAAGTATGAAATTGTGTGGTGCGCTTTCTGCCTTTTATCCATTCATTCTCAGGAAAAATGAAAAATAGATTTGGGGGTAAGGGGTTTGCCTGGTGAAAATGGTTAGGAGTGAAAGCAGGAAAACCAGAAAAGCCACATACTGCCTTCTCTAAATTTATTCACATTACATGCCTAAAGAGTTTAAAGAAAAAAAGAAGGTTCTCTCTTGCCTCGGTTGTTTGTAGTTCTTCAGCAATCTTGTCTTGATTCCAGATCATATTGCTGGATCAAACCCAAGATCAAAATGCCCAATGTGGTGTCAGTTTTTATTTCAGAAATTGGTCTGTTAATGACATCCTAATGTCTATCGTCACATAGCAGGAACTATATTAATATTTTTTTCTCTCAGGCACTGTTACACAGATGTCAGCTCTAATCCCTATAGAAGGCTGCTGCAAGTCAATCTTCATGGAAATATATTAGTGATGCCTGTGAAGTTTCTAGAAATACAAGAGGTGTGAAAATTATCATTGAAAAGAAGAAACCTTTTAAAAATTAAGCTTATCTAGAAATACGTAAAATTATTCCACTTGATGACAATAACTACCCATGATTTTTACAAAACTGCATTAGTCTAATGTAAACTAATAATACCTATATTAAAATCCCTCAAGTTGTCTAAATATATCAACTGTTTTATACAAATCAAGCATAAGAAAGCTCCCTGTTTTAGCTGAAAGTGATGCCTGACATTAATATTTCACAATTATGAATTAAATGAACACAAAATCCTTTTGTAAAATGTTATTGATCAACATAACTTTTATTCTGCGTTCAGGGAGCAGGAATACAGATGTTTCACAACCTGCAGGGCTGGGGCAAGCCAGCCTTTTAAGAGCATGATTGTAAACCGATGAAAGGTGTGTAAACAGATGACAGGGGCAATTACAATGTGGAATTGATTAGGCTCTCAATTACTAATGGCACATCGCTGGCATTATTCTTTTTATGCTGCTCTTTGATGACAAAAGCAACATGAATAGCTCATCAGGACTACAATATGTTTGTATTTTGAATGTCTCTCAGTAAGGGAACATCTGCTACTACAGCTGAAGCTATAGAATGAGACTGAGCTGGCATGGATTCTTACAGAAAAATGAGTTATGACGATTTCACCCCCAGCAGGTATCAGTCATTTTTTAATTTTTCTTAATGCCAGTGAAGAGTAAGAAAGGGCCTTGAACAAATGGGGAGAGTATTAGAAAGGAGAAGTTGGGGAAGAGAACATGGTGGGAACTGAGATATATTAAGTTAGGAATAGAAGTGTTAACTGGAGCAGAATCTGTAAATCTATAAGTCAAATGATCATTAATTATCAAGGATTGGTTAACAGCATCTGCCTCTGTACTGTACGTCTCTATAACACTTGCATCTTATAAAATTTCTCCCTATTCGTTTTCTGTTTTTTAGCTTGTCTTACAGATGCCGAAGAAGCTCCCAAAATAATAATAGTTGGGATTTTAGTAACAATTGCCCCATGAGTTGCTGATTTGAATTCAGCAGTCTCAGAAAGCCCAGCCTGGCCCTCTGAACTCCAGCCTCCCCACTGGCTCTCACACCTTGACAGTATTCTCCACTGCACTGCCATTTTTAGGCCCCATGCCCTGGCCTGGCTGAAACTTCAAGGCTCCCATTGGAAGGCAGCCCATCTTTGAGGTCAGAAGAAAACACTGTCATTCTGAAAGTTGGCCACTCACCTTCAAAATATCTCTTCCCTGTGGTTTGTTTTGTTTTGTTTAAAGGCATCAAAACAATCAGTCTGTGACCTATACCAGAGCTGTTAAAACAGAAGGATTAACTCTAGACTTGGCCCCAAGTCCTGGCAGATGTTTTTGAGAACGGAGTTGGGGTGATCTTTAAGAACACTGAGAACTCACGCTTGTAACATGCAGATGGGGCGAACCTGGATTGAGTTCAGAGAAGTGACAAAGATGATGAAAGGGCTGAAGAATGGTTTCTGAGGGAAGGCTAAAGGGATTCTTTTTGCCTTTATCCCAAGAAATGAGAAAATAATGATTATTAACTTCAAAGTCAGTTTGCTCTTCATGTCTGCAACAAACCCAATGAATGGAAATAGGCTTGAATTAAAAGCAGGAGAGAATTGAAGGAGGTAAAAGGAAGACTTTCTTGTCCTTCAGAGGAAGAAATATGGCAATCTGAGTTCGTGGAGTCCACATTCGTACACAGTTTGGAACACAGGGATATACCACACATTTTTTATAATTAAATTTCACTTCTCATTTTTAAACTTTTTTCCCTTGGTTGTCTAGACTTTGAGGAGCAAAAACTGGAAATATGTAATCAGTTCATTTCCCCACTCCTGTTCTTCAGGCCCCCACAGCCTGGTCTTATGAATGTACCATAAAAGGACACTCATAGCTGGATCTCAGGTCTCAGTGGTCAGTATTTTTCCTGATTTTTACTATTTTCAGCACTTTGCAAAGACATATGAGGAAAAGGAAATGGAGGATTATGGCTAGTCGGGGAGGCTTAAAGTCAAGAGAAATTGGCACAGATCTAGAAGAGAGCATATGTCATTGATCTTGTCCACAAGCTAATTGAGAACATTCCCAGGCTTCACAGGGCAACACTATTTCTAGACTCTCAGGATTTAAGAAGTACTCAATAGTTCGACACAAGGCAGTGTGCTTGCTGGGTATGGAGTCTGGTTAAGCAATAACTCAATCTGTCTTCTGAGGCCTCCAATTCAGAAAAACTAAGGAGGCTTTGCTGCTGTTTAGTGACATCTCCACACCTACTACACAAAATAATAGTATTAATAATAAAGAAAACACTGGGGGGCTTTGTTCAAAATAGCCAAGTGGCAACTGACCCTTTTGTTTCCTTACCCAGCTGAAATACTCGCTTTCACAATACTTCTTTAGCAATCAGTTCGCCCCTGTGGCCCAAATGAGACTGCAACTACAAAGTGAAAAGAGCAAAAGCCTCTGTTGGTGACCTTCAAGCTGGCTAAAGATCTAGCCAAAATCTGTCGGCATATAGAGTTTCCATTTCCCTGTGAGAAACCACAGGGGTACATGCATGGGTGACATGAATGGAGGTGCTCGGTTGTAAAACGTTATTCACAGGCAAGACACCACTGTTATTGTTTCCTGTAATTATTCTGCCTAATAACAAAAGGAAAATAACTGATTTTGACACCCAAGTTTTGCTGTAAATAGGCAGAATGTTGTCATGAATATGCAAAATATTATGATCATTGCCATACCTAACTAATTGCATTTGAAACATGCTGGCCATAAAATAATTAATTAGCAGTGCAGAAAGGCATCATGATACTAGCTATAAATACTAAACATAACTAATTATTTCCGTCATAAAATGGTCCTGCCAAGTAATTTATAACAAAACCCGGCACAGAAGGCAAAGCCCAGAGTTCCTACAGCTTGACGTATAACGGCTGTGTCACCCAAGGCTTTCTATTTTGTGATATTGTTGGGACGAGTGGATACCAATTTGAACATAAACTAAAATGAAACTAATCTAGGATTTTCAGTGTTCTTTGAGCTGTTGGGTGATTGTTGTGGAAAATTCAGGCAGATCCTTTTGTTGTTGACATCAAAAGTGGTAGGTCACTCTGGACCTGCAGAGTACATTCTGAGCTCAAGCAAAAATTGATTTCCTTTTTTAAAAAGCAGCTGGCATTACAATGAATAGCTTTCTTTCGATTTTTCTTCTCCAGTGAAGCATTCACTGAATGCAGCAGGCATAATAGGCTGAAGTAAACAGTGTCAGGTTCTGTTATATCAGGAGCTCTTTTAAACCAAGCAGACAAGCTATCATCAGTGCCTGAAACCCTGCAAATCATGGCAGAGTCAGAAAATGAGTTTGTTTCCTGACCAGTGTGTTGATGACATTTTGAAGAATGGAAGGAGGTGCTTTGCTAATCACTCTGGCTGCTGCATGCTCCATTATGATGCCATCTCGTTAATGAGCAAAAATAATGTGCCTGGATGAGGCAGTAATAGAATTAGAGCCTCCACAAGCTGGACTCAGGACTGTCGTGAACATTCTCTGGTTTTGCATGAAACATGTGAGAGAGCGCCTTGGGATTCATCTCTTAGAATCATTTATCAGAATCGTCTGGCCTCATTTTTTTTTTCCTGTGGTTTGAAAATAGGAAATTGGCCTACATCACAACAAAGTATCTTGCCCTAGTTTTCAGTCCTTAGGGTGAAAGACCTCATGACCAACTTCAAAGACAGCTAGTCTGGGCTGTGGCTTTTTTGTTTCTACTGTTGTTTTTTCCCCCAAAATGACTGTGAGAGAAATAACTGTAAACATGGATATAGGTAATAGAAATGTTAAAATACATTCATTCATGTCATAGTAGAATCAGGCTTGCAATGATTCAACTGCATGCTAAGGAGCCTTAGAAGACCAGTGCTCATTTTGAGCTAAAAAATAGTTCTCGTCTAAGTACACAGCTCTCTCACCAACATAACTACAACAGTGACACTATGGCCCATTTAACTCTCCTTCATACAGTCCCGGGGACAGAGGGAGATACAAGTGCCTTCAGAGAGCCCCTAGAATTCAAGGCAAGTGCCGTTCACTTCCAGCCAATGAAGCCTTCTCCTGAGAGTCTCTCTAAAGTGAATTCTGCCACTGCTTTCAGGATGAGAGGCAGCCACTGGAATGGGACGGACTCCCAAGGCACGACATGGATAAGTGCCCAAGGGTGAAGCAAGGAAAAGAAACACTTGCCATGTGGTACAGGGAACCCCTTCTTCTTCATCCCTCACTAAAATAAAAAAAGCTTCCTCGCCAGGAGGGTGTTTCTAAGCAATCGCACCTCTAAATAGAATGTAATTACGAAGGAAATTAACTTCACAGCTAAAGATTGTGTTGTCATGATAATTTAGAAAAGTGGGAAGGATGTTTTCTGAGCAATCTCTAATCTTGTTTGCTTCTCTATTTTTTGGTTATCACTTAATGGTATTCATTAAAACCGATAACAGAAATTGCCTCTCTTTAAATTTCCTACTGAGTCTTGATTTAGTTGAGTTAGACTTTTCTTGAAACAATACATTAGTGTCATGCCCAAGTGACTTCTGTTGTAAAAAAAATAAATCTCCCTTGTGACTTTGTTGCATGCATCTGGAAACGGTTAAAAATAAGCATTCTGTCAGTCCATTGTTTAAAGAACAACAGGGGTTCCTCTGTCCCCCAATCTCAGGATGCTGCCAACACTGTCCTCTGCTGCAGATGAACTTATCAGAGTCCTTCCTTTACTGCAAGTGGTATTTACCTTTGGAGATGATACATGCTTACAACACAGAAAAGGGTTACCTTCCACCACTAGCCTCACTCCCCTTTTAGGCTCTCTTGCACTGTGCCTGCAGAACAATGCAGCAGGTTCCCAGTGAAGCCCTGGGAGATATTGAAACAAAAGATTCAAGAGGTGCCAACAAAAAGTATAGCAATCATTGGTCTCGTTTCAAATGATGTTTCATCTTCAAGCAATTAATGGAGAAAACAAGCCTCTCCTCCACACTTAAAACCCTAAGTGTAATTTTTAGGTTTGTTAAGTAGAGCCACCCAGACATGTGACATAGTACCCACCATTTACTCAAGCTAAGAGGTTGTATTTAAAACAAAAGTGGACTAAACTGAGTGGAACAAAGATAACAAATGTGACTGTTGGTCTTGGCCATATCTTTACCCACGTGACCAAACTGTATGAGATTGAATCACTGGGTCTCAGTCTGTGATATTCAAGACTATAATCCAACAGGGAATCTTGGCCAAAAGAAAAGCAGCTGGTGGCATCGTAGAGAGTGTGTCTGAGCCTTTAGTATGTGCTAAACATTCCAAGCACTTGATATAGACATTTTCTCATTTAATCTTCATAACTCTTTAGGACACTTTTACTGAAATTTCTCATATTATAAGCCGTATTTTCTAAAGGAAGAAAAGAAGTCTTAGAAAGGTTAAAGTCCCCAGCTAGTTATTGGGAGGATCTAGGTATAAGTCCTGGTCTTTGGTCTCTTGTAGTCAAAATACTTAAGTTGCCTTGTGTCCATTTGATTTGACCAGTGGCGTTAGTTTTTGAAAAGACAGGATGTCTATCTTTACTTTTTTACTGCTTAAAAATTTCAACAGATGTCACTATAATAGCTCCATCTCAGAGATGTGAATGAACAAGAAAAAAAAAAATTCTTTATCCTCTTTAAGAGCAAAAGAAAGTGGAAAAGGAATCAACATTTACTAGGTCTCTTGTATTACATACATACAGACAACAGCCCTTCAAGGTGGGCATTTTCACCTGCATTTTGTAGATGAGGAAATGAATGCTCAGAGAGGATAATGATTTGTTAATTTCATCCACCTCAGTAGTAGTGAAGCCAGACTCACACTGAGATCTACCTTTGTTCCAAACTGTATACTGAAATTGGGTTGGAATAGAACTTCAAATCTATGGGGTTTGACCAGGTGAATTAATGGGCGGAACTGTCCAAATGCAGTCCTGACATTGTTGAATTTAGAGACATTGTTGTTGTTGTTTTTTTAATTTTTTAGAGACAGAGTCTTGCTCTGTTGTACAGGCTGAAGTGTAGTAGCACAATCATAGCTCACTGTAACCTCTAACTCCTGGGCTCAAGGGATCCTCCTGCCTCAGTCTCCCAAGTAGCTGGGACTATAGACTCACAGTGTCTCATCCAGCTAATTCTTCGTACTATTTTTTGTAGAAATGGATCTTGCTTTGTTGTCCAGGCTGGTCTCAAACTCCCTGCTTCAATTGATCCTTTCCTCCCACCTTGGCCTCCCAAAGTGTTTCGATTATAGGTGTGAGCATACAGTGCCAGGCCTAGAGACGTTACTATTTAAATATTCCAACCAAAATCTTTCAAAGAAAAAATAAGGAACTAATCTTAAAATCATTATTCACAGTCTCTCAAGGGGGAAAAGCAGAATAAATATGTTGGTTTCCCCATGGTTGTTTGAGGTTTCATGTAAACCATGACATATCTCTGTTAGATAATAAGGAACTTAAAGTGAAAATAACCAAGATAACTAGAAAGTATAGTAATAAGACGTGGCAACGAACTATGGTTTAACACTTTTTGCTGTGGGATTTCTCACTATTCAAGGTCAGTGTGCCCCCTAAAATCTCCCTGCCTTTTCAGCAAGTTAAGCAAATTTGCAAGGGTTGGTAGCTCCTCATCACAGCCTTTTCTTTTTTCCTTTATTATTAGAATATTTCCCTAGAAGAAAGTCAGTGTCAGATGCAAAAATGATATAATGTGCAGTTTTGCAGAAACAAAAGATGTGCTGTGGAATACATATTAAGCAAACACCACAGTAAGCCAACGAACATTGAATGAATACATGAGATGAATAAATAGTGAATAGCATTTTGCATTTATAAGTTCCTTTTTATTGAAACAGTAAACAGTCACATGACCTTGAATATAGCCTTTAGGATTGTAGTAGAGCCAGCTTTGACAGCAATCCAAAAAGACTGCAGTTGTAGAGACACAAAAAAAGTGCTAAAATTGATCAATGCCCCAGGTAGAGTTGATGAAAGTTTTACATAAGAGGAAATAACTGCTTCAATCTGAATATCATATGCAAAAGTTCAAATCAGCTATCCAAACCAGCAGCTGTATTATGAAAATGGAGAGTCAACTTAGCCATGAATTATATGCCTTTATTTTACAATAGATTGTAAGATGTAACATCAAGTGTTATTCTTCATACAAAGCTAATGGTCACTGAGGAAACTATTAAATGCTACCACATTCCAAATGCTAGAATGCCTAGGAGCAAGGAACAAGATTTTGACATATGCGTTTGTTATACTGTTCATAGCAAATTGTTTCAAATTCCCTAGCTGAAGTCGGGGGAATTGTCTAAATACAGAAGCCTTGAGTTTGGAAAGTGTGCAACATTTTAAATACAATATGCTGTTGTGGTCACAAGTGTATTTGTCATAGTGTCAAGAAGGCTGAAAGACTTCTAGTATTAGCAATTTTTCATCTTGTTCAAATAAATTGTATAAGCAAATTTACCCTATAAAATGACAGAAAACCTGATAATGTGACTGTACATTCCGTCTTGGATTATCAAGACTGAACGGTTGATGTCTTCCCACCTTAAGAACAAACTCCGAAGGAGTAACATCAATGTGATGGTGGGCCAGAAAGTCCCATTGTTCTCCTCCCTCATAGAAACAAAGAAGAAACAACTAAATGCTAACAAAAATAGTGAAGAAGGAGTTCTAGAGTATGGCAAAGGAGCAGCAGAAACCCGGTGGTGCACAGAAACCAAGGATGGCTGCATAGAATAAGGTAAGAAACACCTTGTCTGTGCCACCCCATACCCCAGTCACGATCAGCTTGGAACCTGGAGGAATGTGCCCCTGAGGGGAAACAGTGAGCTGGAGGGGCCCAGCTGTCCTCATCACCCCTGCAGATACCTGAAGTCTTCACCACTGGGGATCCCTGCAGTTTTCACCAGCGCTGAGCTCAACTCAGGGAGCTTACTCACAACCAAGTGGGATTTATCCCTGGGATGCAAAGTTGATTAAACATAACCTAATTAATCAATGTCATATACCACAGTGATAAAAAAGACAAAAGCCCCAAAATCATCTCAATAGATGCAGAAAAAGCATTTGCTCAAGTTCAGATTCTTTCTTGATAAAAGCTCTCAATAATTTAGATACAGAAGGAAATTTCCTCAACATAATAAAAACCATTATGAAATGCTCACAGGTAACATCATAATCAAGGGGGGAAAACTGAAAGACATAAAACTGTAAAACTTCTAGGAGGAAACCTAAAAAGAAAGTTCCTTGACATTGGCCTTGACAATAATTTCTTAGATATCACACAAAAAAACTCAGGCAAATGAAAAAAGAAAAAAAGCAAAGATAAACAAATGGAACTAATACCTCAAACTAAAACTCTGTATAGCCAAGGAAACAATCAACAAAATGAAAAAGTAGTCTACAGACTGAGAGAAGATATTTGCAAACCACATATCTGACAAGGAGCTAATATGCAAAATGTAAAGGAAACTCATATAAAAAAAAAATCAAAAACGAATTTTAAAATGAGCAAAGGACCTGAATAGATATTTCACCAAAGAAGACATACAAATAGCCAATAAGTATATAAAGAAATGCTTAACATCTCTTATTATTAGAGAAATACAAATAAAAACCACAAGATATTACTTCTTACCTGTTAGGATGGCTATTACCAAAAAGACAAGGAATAACAAGTATTGGTGAGGGTATGGGGAAGAAGAAACCCTCATACCTGTTGGTGGAAATGTAAATTGGTACAGCCATTATGGAAAATAATATAACGTTTCCTCAAAAAATTGAAAATAGAACTGCCATATAACCCAGCAATCTCTTTTCTAGGTATACTCAAATGAAGTGAAATTGGTATGTTACAGAGTTATCTGAACTCCTGTATTCATTGAGCATTATCCACAAAACAAGATATAGAAACAACCTAAATGTCTGTCAATGGGTGAATGGAAAAAAAAATGTATTGTACCTATACAATGAAATATTATTCAGCCTTAACAAAGGTGATCTTCTCATTTACCGCAACAGAGACAAACCTGGAGAACACACTAACTGAAATAATCCAGGCACAGAAAGACAAATACTGCATGAACTCACTTACGTGTAGAATATTTTTTAAAGTTGATATGCAGAAAAAGAATGTGTAATGGTGGTTACCAAAGACAGGAGGGAGGGTTTGGGGACGGTGCTGAGGGAGAAATGTGAGGTCATGGGGAAATGTAGGTCAAAGGCCACAAAGTTGCAGTTACGTAGGATGAGTAAGTCTAGTGATCTGGTGTACAGCGTGAGGACTATACTCAATCATATTGTGTTGTATACTGGAAATTTAGGTGGCTTACCACAGAAGGCGACAGGTAACTCTGTCAGACAATGGATTTATTAATTGGCTTGACTGTAGTAAGCATTTCACTATGTATATCAAAACATGCTGTACACCTTAAATATGTACAATGAAAGTAAATAAAGACACATGTAAAAAAAAGAGTAAACTCCTACATTTCTCTCCCATGCAATCTGGGATTTTTGGTTTGGTTTTTTGTTTTGTTTGTTTGTTTACCCATTTGCACTAAGGTAAGACAATACCTTGAAAAATATATTCACAAAAGACTTGCATTAGCTCTTATTCAGAAAGCTTGGATACAGCCGATTTCTAGGGCAGAGCTACTTCCTCTTACAGAAAACTCAATCTTATTTTAATTTTTAAAGAGTGGTCCTACTGGGCAGTAGCAGCCTATTGAATCACCATTGTGTGTGTGAATTTCATGCCTCCAAAGTTGCACACTAGAGAGTCTTCTGATGTGAAGTTTGTTTATTTGGGGCACAAGCGCTGCCAGGACAGCACTAACAACATCCCCACCTGGCTCTCCAGGCACTTGTGCCCCGTCTCCCCTGTGTCCGACCCCTGTAGAGAAGGAAGAGAGTAAACTCATTGGGCATTGTCCTAATTCTCTAAATTCAACATGCCATTTGGAATGCAAAGCTACAAATTCCAATCCCTGGATGCCCACTCAAAAGCTTTTGAAATGCAACTTTGCTTCTCTTGATTGAGGCTTCCCTGCCTTTTATGATGGAGGTGATGGATAATGCTGACCTACGGAAATTAATTAGTATAATTCACTTGAAGGCTTATTGCTAACATCATTATAATTCATCCCCATAGGAGTCATTTGATTATTGCTTTTCTTGCCAATAAAAATTAAAATAGGTAGTTACTAGTTGCAAATCATTAACCCATTTCAGTCTTTACCACTATACAGGAATGCAGTGTGTAGGACATCAGGAACCTGACCCATATGACCCATCCTCTCTTTCTGCATTGAAATGAATTCCATCATATCCATAAGCTCAACACGAAGAATATACAGACCGCAAAGGGAGGGCTAGCTAGGTTTTCTACAACTGCTCAGAGTTGTGGAACACGCAGGAGATACCTTCTTCCTATCTCTCTGAGTATCTTAACAGAAATACACAGGATTGAGCAGGATGAATGTGTTAGCTGCCAAATCGGAAATATTCTCAGTGCCACTGCAGGTTGGTTATATGTAGTATCACATGCCTGAGCAGGTAGTTTATAAACAAACAACGATGTTAATTAATTAATTAATTAATTACTAATTAACCTGACTTCTAAACACACCACTGTCCGTGGGGACACCTTCTGATCCACCCTCAAGCTCATTCTTTGTACAAAGTGTATTTCACATTCTATTGCGAATACCTGCAGTTTTTTTCAAAGTTATGTCATAATCACAATTCAGGAAGCTATGTTTCTGTAGGTTCAATATTTATTTGTACATGTGTGAAAGATCTTTGTGCCTATTGTAAATGAGGAGTCAGAAGAATGTTTTACCATTAAACTGGGTTTACTGATTTCACACATGTATAAATAGTGAAGGAGAAAAGCTAACTTAAAGCGGTTTTGTAAGTCGGAAAAGCATAAACCATTAATCAGTGGTTACTAGTTAATGTTTATTTTTCCTAACTTTTAGACCTATTTAGATTGTTGACATTCATATTACTTTCTTCAGCCCAGTATTTCTGGGGTCTAGATCTAATCTAGTTACATAAGTTTTACCAAATTCCTTTACTTTGCTTTTTTCTAAAACAGCTCTCTCATTGTATGTACACTCCATCTGAAGTATATATGTCACAGTTGGATTTTATGAAGAAAGTTTTATCCATGAAGTTAATTGCACTGGCCTTTCTCCTAAAAGAAATCCAGTATGATCACCCTCAGGGTGACTCTTGAGTTTGTGTGCAATCATCACGTGTCAATAGTATTAAATTCAAATGAAATGATGTGAGATGAGTTGGAAAAAGTGACATTGAAGTCTGTGTCTGAGAAAACTAATCTAAACTATTCTTCACATCCATAAATATTTATATCTTTATTACCCCCAGAATTTAATAACTGTAGACTCCGAGAGAATTACTTTATTAAAAAAAAAAAAAAATCAAGGACTGTCCTAGCAGAAGCCACAATAGAGACTTATATGAGGTCTACTTCTAAAGTTGCTGTTAGTTTCCAATATTATTTAAAAAGGTGAGCATGCTATTAGGCACACACTGACTCAAAATTATTATGTGCCAGGTCTAAAATGCTTTTAAAAGAAGATATATGCATGCTGCAAAAATCAGCATCCTTGGCATTTGAAAACTAACGTTCCAGCCCTAACTCTACCATTAAGCAGATCTATGGCTATATGTACACTTCTTCTGACTGAGAATTAGTTTTTACAAATAAAAAACAGATAGGTGAATAACAGCCTGAGCTGCATCTGATGACTGAGGAAGTCTACATATTATAGTGTTCTTTCACTTTTTAAAATAAAGTGAAAGAGCACCCTAAAATTCTTGGTATAACAGAACTGGTTCCATGTTGCTGGTTTTGCTGTGGCCAAGTATGTACATTTTTACGCTCTGACATAGAAATCCTTCATCTCAACAATTATATCTGAATCCCAAAGCTATTTGTAATAGGTTTCTACCCTATTTAAACATTGGTTCTTTTATGTTTAGTACTTTTTGTCAGTTCTTTTAGAGTAACACAGGACCAATGGTAGAAAAAAGCATAGGCTTTGGGCTTAGGCAGACCTGGGTTCAAATCCCAAGTCTGCCACTTAGAAACTGGGTGTCACTGGGCAAGGCCATTACTTCCTTGCCCATCATTTTTCTCATCATTTGTCAAATGAGGATGGTATTAGTGTTTACTTTATAGTTATTTATGAAGAATTTTTTAAATTATGTAATGAAAGCATATTTGTACAGCTCAGCTATGTTAGTGTTCAACAAAGGTATTTATTATGAATAAAATAAGGCAAACATTATGGAGAAGATTTAGTAACTAAAGAACAAATCATCCTGGCATGGTAATTCCAGCACTTTGGAGAGGCTGGGGCAGGAGAATCCCTTGAGCCCAGGAGATGAAGACCAGCCTGGGAAACATGGCGAAACCTCATCTCCATGAAAAATGCAAAATACTAGCCAGGTACAGTGGTGTATGCCTGTAGTCCCAGCTACTTGGAAGGCTGAGGTGGGAGGATTGGCTGAGCCCAGGAGGTGGACGCTATAGTCTCTCTCAAAAAAAAAAGAATAAATCAATTGCTGCATTTGTTTAGGACATATAAAAGAACTTTCTGACTGTGTGATGAATTCTACTTTCTAATGTCAAACTAAGGCTTTTTGACTGATATTCTAAAGTTTTGAGAACACACTGAAATGATAATTTCTCAAAAACATCTCTCTACTTAGTATAAGCAAAGTTATTTTTAGGCCACTTAACTAAAAACCAGAAGAGAAGAAGTATGTTTCCCCTTACCTGGTTTGTTTTACTAGGAAAATGGTTGGTTACATGTATCACAGATACAATGCACTAAGAGCTCAGATTTCACAGAAATTTAGTCTGTTGTGTTGCTGGAATTTCAGGCAATGGGGATAGGAAATAACTGTGTGCCTATAATTCACTTTGTATCTCATTTAGAGAAAAATAAAAACAAATTGAAATCTCACATAAAATAGAATGTGAAATAACCAGAGTGAAAATAATGTCAGGCAGTGAGGCTGTATTCCATTCGAGGTTAAGATTGTGGGCCTTGCAGTCAGTCAATCCTATCTGAGTGACCTTGGAATTTTCTGCGCTACACTTTTTCCTCATCTGTAAAATGGGGTAATAAGGAATATGTACCTTATAACACTGTTATATGAATTAAATGAGACGATACATGAACTATGCCTGAAGCTTTGCCTGAAGTTTCTGTAATCATGATAATCATAATTGTACTCAAACTGGATGCTTTTATTTAGAAAGCAGTTGGTTGTAGGCTGGGTACAGTGGTTCATGCCTATAATCCCAGCACTTTGGGATGCCAAAGCAGGAGGATCACTTGAGACCAAGAGTTCAAGATAAGTCTGGCTAACATGGCAAAACCCCATCTCTACCAAAAATACAAAAATTAGCCAGATTTGGTGGCGCACACCTATAATCTCAGCCACTCAGGAGGCTGAGGCAGGAGAATCACTTAAATCCAGGAGGTGAGGTTGCAGTGAGCCGAGATTGTGCCACTGCACTCCAGCCTGGGCAACAGAGTGAGACTCCATCTAAAAACAAAAAAGGAAAAAAAAGGGGTGGTGGGAGTCAGTCGCCAGACAGTCCCCAAGAGTCCTCAGGACTCTAATTGTGTTCATTATCCACTGCCGAATGACAGACTGCTTCAAAATTTAATGGCTTAAGTTAGTCATTTATCACCTCGCAGTTTCTGTGGGTCATCAATTTGGGAAAAATTCGGTGGGGTGATCTAGCTTGGAATTTTTCATGAGGCTGTCATTAACGTGGCAGCCAGGATGGCAAGTTATCCTGTTCCCCGAAGAGCTGGAAGATCTGCTTCCAAGACGGCTTACCTGAGCTAGCAAGTTAGAGCCCGTGCTTGGCAGAAGCCCTCACTTCCTTGACACTTAAATGTTTCTATGGGATGCTTGAGTGTCAGCTTCCCTCACAGCAACTGATCCAAGAGAAAGCAAACAAAAGTGGCCACGTTTCCTGTGACTTAGTCTCCTAAATCACACGTGCACCATCATTTCTGCCATTTTCTGTTGGTCGGTGTTGTACAACCTGATTCTGTGCAAAAGCCCTGTGGGAGCTCGATTCAGTAGAAGGAGCACCAGGAGGCAGGACCAGTGGGGGTCATCCTAGAGGCTGGCTCCCATACTCCTACCTTCCTGGAAATGAACCCAAATTTCTCTTTTTGAGAAGTTTGCAGCTTCTTCTGATAAAAGATAGAATAAATTACCTTAAATTTTCTGTCATGGAAACATAATGTCTCCTCAGTGTTATTGCACCAGGTAAGCAATTGGCTTGTGTTTAGGAAGACATGTTGTATGAAAACCAGGTATCTTAAAAAGTACTACAGTCTTTTAAAGTAGTGAGATACTCACCGCAGGAGGCCCGAGGTAACAGTTTTCATCACTACCATCTCTGGCTCTTCCTGGAATAGTCACTCATAGAATGGAATGGCAGGAGCCATGGTTCACCCCATTTTCAATGTTTTCCTCTCTCTGTTCATTCGCAAACCCCACCCCTATCTGTTTAAATCTGTATATGATGCTGAAGGGTTAGAAAAAATAAAGGTAGAACCTATGCTTAAAATGGAATTCATTCTTAAAGGCCAGCCCATCAGCAGAATACAGACCTTTGCGCATATATTTCCATTACTCCTCTACTGATAAAATATAGGAAGAAAGCAGCTAGACTTCAGCTTGATCATAACCATTTTGAAGCTTCCAGATACAAAAAGAGGAGCCAGTGAATTACTGGACAAAGGGAGCTGAGGGATTCAGACATTCAAGGCAACACAAAGAAGGTATTTAACATAACTTTTTTTTAAAAAATCAAATTTTTTGACTTCTTTTTTTTAAGAAAGAGAGAGAGTGTCATTCTATCTCTCAGGGTAGAGTGCAGTGGCGCTATCTCGGCTCACTGCAACTTCCATCTCCTTGATTCAAGCGATTCTGATGCCTCAACCTCCCAAACAGCTGGGACCACAGGCACCCACCACCACACCTGGCTAATTTTTGTATTTTTAGAAGGGACAGAGTTTCACCATGTTGGCCAGGCTGGTCTCAAACTCCTGACCTCAGGTGATCTGCCCCCACAGCCTGCCAAAGTGCTGGGATTACAGGTGTGGGCCACTGCGCCCAGCATGACATATAATTTAGATATAATAAGCGCCTCATTCATTTTAAGCATACAGCTGGACAAATTTTATCAAAAAAATAATGTGTGTGTGTGTGTGTGTGTGTGTGTGTGTGTGACCCTGACCAGGTGTGATGGTTCACGCCTATAATTCCACCCCTCGGGGAAGCTGAGGTGGGTGGATCACTTGAGCCCAGGAAACCAGCTTAGGCAACACAGTAAAATCCTGTCTCTACCACAAATACAAAAAAAAAAAAAAAAAATTGTTGAGTATGGTGACGTGTGCCCATGGTACCAGCTACTTGGGAAGCTGAGGTAAGAGAATCATTTGAGTCCAGAAAGACGAGGCTGCAGTGAGCTGAGATCACACCACCGCATTTCAGCTTGAGTGACAGAGCAAGACTTTGTCTCAAAAAAGAAAAAGAAAAAAAATAAAGTTCCCTCAAGCCCAGAGCAGTCCATACCCTCCACTGTGTTTCCACAACTAGACAACCACTGATCTACTTTCTGTTGCTATCCATTAGTCTGCATTTTCTAGAATTTCACACAAATGCAGTCATTTGTGTTTGGCTTCTTTTGCTTAGAATAATACATTTATATTTCATTCACGTGGTTTTATCAATGGTTCATTCTATTTTATTTGCTGAGTAGTATTCTATCGTATGAGTGTACCAACATCTTTTAATCTATTTACGTTTTTTTCAGTTTGGGGCAGTAAAGCTTCTACGCATATTTGTGTTGAGGGACATATGTTTCCATTTCTCTTAACAAAATACCCGTGAATGGAATAGCTAGGTCATATGATATGTGTATGTTTACCATTTAAAACACTGCCAAACTGATTTCCAAAATGGTTCTACTGTTTCACGTTCTACTCAGAAGTCTATGACGATTCCACATCCAAAGTAACTTTTTAATTTAGATTTCTGGGAAACTACAGTAGATTCTGTCAGTATTCAGCCAAGAAAGGTGACTGTGGGGTAAGAATAAAGCCACTATTAAAAATCCTAAAAATGACAAGAAACAAGATCTTTATTCCTTGGGCTCTGAGGGCTGCCCAGCTCTCCCAAGGTGTCTGTGAGCTGCACACGCTGCACACAGCAGCAAAGACAGGGTTGAGCACCAAAGATGAAATCCACTGCATAGACAAGGTCTGTCTTCTCATGAACTTTCAGTAAAGGAAATTCCATTTGGAATGGGATGGCTGGTACAAATTGCTAAACTAAAATTGAGCTAAACCAAACCCCGTCCCTCCTTCATATGATTGTGGAGTTTTGTTTTCCATGGAGCTGCTACATTCCATGACTCTCTAGGACAACCTTCTATGGGAAATTAATTAAACAACATTGTTTACAATGCCTTGCCATCCTTGTCTATACTTGAAACGCACTAAAGGATCACTAGGCATCCATTCATTCTAGTTTTTACTCATTTACAAGTTATATCTATGGTATTAGCGTTAGCAGAAGAAATGATAATGTCTCCAAAACACTGAAAGCAATATACAATAAACTCTTGCCCTAGTCCTGTCACAAGAATTTGAAAACACCTCCAAACAAGTTCATTTGAGCCTGTTAACTTTTCTAGGGGCAGTTGTAAGTAGGAAGAGCACTGGCCAGAGAACACTGAGTAAATCACTTCATTTCTTGATTAAATATGAGTAATAATAGCGTAAGTCCTGTCAGGAAGTAAGAAGGGCTCCAGGTTTGGACTAAGACAAACTTGTGTCAAGGTTTCAGCTCCACTCTACTGATGGTGTTACCTTGGCCAAGTCACTTAATCTTTCTTGGCCTCTGTTTTCTCACTTACCAAACAGCAACGGTGAGGTTTACTCTGTAAAGTAGCTGAAAAAATTAGGGAAAATATACACAAACCAATCAGTCAATTGCAAGCACATACCAACTCAAAATGTGAGTAGGTTTGCTCACAGGGTTTTTCTAAAAATGAAATGAGAGTTCAAAAATGCCATGATACCCTCTCTGCAAATAATGCTATTTTTGTGAATAACTGGGAATTGGGCTCTGAATATATCACCAAAAATTATTCGTAGATAAGCCCTCCAGAAAGTAGATGTAATCTTGGGACAGTCATGTAAAGAAATTACACTTTCTTGTGGACTTTTTAAAGGTACCCCTGACGGTCTTACTTTTCTCTCCAAAGCCCTCCAAGGCCTCCAGTTACATTTTGAATAAGATTCAAAGCCTAGAACTCAGTCTCCCAGGTCTGCCAGATTCAGCCCTGACTTGTTCACCATGCTCTATCTAGCCCAAAGGGCTCTCTCGTTCCTAAAACATCCCAAGCCACCAGACCTTAGAGCCTTTGCATTTTCTATTTCCTCTTCCAGAGCAAACCCCACCCCCAGATATCCACGATTCCCCTCACTCCAATCCTGCTCCATTGCATCCCTCAACATTGGTCTTTCCCGACTCCTATCCAAGAGAGCACCCTCACTCGCTCCTCTCTGTTCGCTTATCTACATTTTTCCTCATAGCTTTCTCACTACCTAACCTTAAGTTACATATCAATTAATTAACATGCAACTTTTATGTAAGTCTCATGAGAGCACAACTCTATTTATTTATAAATCTCCAAAACAATGCCTGGGACATAGTAGGTCTGTATTACATTTACGGTGATTTATTTTGAAATAATTTAGAGTGAGTAGCATGATATGATGAATGTGGGAATAAGCTAATCCTCACAAGGATTGATGCTTTATCATCCTAAGAAGTGTTAGAAATGCACTGGGGGCTGGGCACGGTGACTCACATCTGTAATCATAGCACTTTGGGAGGCCAAGGCGGGTGGATCACCTGAGGTTGGGAATTCGAGACCAGCCTGACCAACATGAAGAAACCCCATCTCTAGTAAAAATACAAAATTAGCCGGGCTTGGTGGCACGTGCCTGTAATCCCAGTTACTAGAGAGGCTGAGGCAGGAGAATCCCTTGAACCTGGGAGGCAGAGGTTGCCGTGAGCCGAGATCGCGCCATTGTACTCCAGCCTGGCAACAGAAGCAAAACTGCATCTCAAAAAATAAATAAATAAATAAAAAAGAAATACATTGGGATTGGTATAATGTGTGATGTTTGAGACGAGTGAGTTGCAGGGAGTGACGTGCAAGGACTCAGCATTCTTAAATTACTTAGATAAATCAACTATCCCTCTCCATTGCTGCATTAAAGGGCCGAGCTCTCTCCACCCTTTCCCCATAGGGGATCCACTGGCTTGTCAGAAGAAAAGGCTGCAAATACTGCTGGAAGAAGCTGCTGTTCACTTCATAGTGAGCCCTTTTCATGCAAGAGGCTGGTCAATGTGCCTGAAGTGGCGGGAGAGAGAGAGAGAGAGAGAGAGAGAGGAGTTCAGAGCTACACACTGGGACTGCTGGCTCATAAATGTCTGTAAGATTGATGAACGCTGCTCAGAGATGCACCTTCATTGCAAGACACCACCTTCTAAGTGCGCCTGCAGGCTGGGCATGTGCAGACCTTGTTGGCTTCCATCCTCTAGAGGCTAAGGATTTTTCTCAGGAGAACCTGACGTTCACAATGTTTAGACGCATCAAGCAAATCAAAGTAAGTTCAGCTTTGATGGTAATAGCACTCAATAGAGATATATGAAAAAAGAATAAATGAATCAATGACTATTTTTCCTCAATCTTCCAGGGTAAATTACAGTGTGGATTTGACACGAAAATCTTTAATGATGTTGTCTACTTGAAACCAGTCTTTTTTTTTTATTTAAGGGAAAGCTCATTGACCTCGTTTTCCTTTTGTGTCTTCATTGTTGCTCTGTTCTTTCTTCTGTGAAATAGAACTCAGTCACATTTGCTGGCTGTCCTCCTAATCAAACCTCAGCTGGGAAGAGGCCTCAGCTTTGGCTGTACTGTGGCTTACTGTCAGTTCTCTCTTTAACAGTCTCGTCATGACTTGGGGGAAGAAAATGTATTTCAAATCTCTATGTCAGAAGGCAATAACTTTCTGCTCTGCTCTCACCCATCGCAAAAGCCACAGCAAGTGACTCCCACAAGTTTTTCCCAATTTACCTGTGTCATTGATTCAGTGACACTAGGGAATGTTTCTCAAAAAAATTTTTTCACTAGTGGGATTATATAATACAGTCTCTCTCCTCCCAATTTTTTCCACGTACCAAATAAGAGGTTGTGGCTTCTCCATAAGAACACATGGTTGTAATATAGTCTACATTTTTCTTAGAAGTCTTTTGACTTGTTATACAGTTGTTCATTGAGGAAGAACTGTGTGAGCCAAAAGGAGACCACATTAACAGTTTTGCAGTCAGGGACACACCCAGGGGTCACTGCTGCACCCGGTGTGCAGGGGCCTCTGTGAAACACTCAGCTGGAATAACCTGACTCCACCAGGTCAGGTACTCCTGCCTACGAGTAACCTGGCTAACTCAGCACAATAGCCCAGTATCTACATGTCTGCATCATTTAAACATTGTCACTAGGTCCCGTAGGTAAAAGTGTTCTTACCTTCTAGCTGGGTGATACATACAGACACCTACAGAAAAGACTTGTTATCAAGATTCTAGCTTTGCTCAGAGATGATATCACAACCCATGAATTCAATACTGAATGAACAAAGTTCAAAGGCTATCCGTATTTCTTTTATGCTTGCTAATTTTTTTTTTTTTTTTTTTTTTTGGGACAGATGTTCACTTTGTCACCAGGTTAGAGTGCAGTGGCTAGATCTCTGCTTACTGCAAATTTCGACTCCCTGGTTCAAACGATTCTCCTGCCTCGGCCTCCCTACTAGCTGGGATTAAAGGCACGCACCACAACACCCAGTTAATTTTTGTATTTTTAGCACAGATGGGGTTTCACCATGTTGGCCAGGATGGTCTTGATCTCCTGACCTCCTGATCCTCCCATCTCAGTGTCCCAAAGTGCTGGGTTTACAGGTGTGAGCCACCATTCCCAGCCAAATATCGTTTTTAATGTGTCTACTCTGTCTACTGCAAGACATGTTTTGCATACAGAAGCAAAGGCACTTAATATTTTGGGGCATGTGTTATATGCCAGAATATTTGTCTTATTTTATACTGTTATTTTCACAATTAACTTTGGAATTGATAGTACCATTATTATTTTACAGTAAAGAAAACAGAAACTGGTTAACTCATTCAAGGACAAATATTCCTACTGATTCGCCATTCTAGAAAGACCAGATAGTAATTGTTGACTGAGAATCTTTCAAACATACTATTTTTTAAAAACACTCTGGCATTCATCCCTCACTTTTTGTTTTCTTTAAAGAGTTAAATGCCAGTTAAGAACGTCACTACGTCACTACCATTCTCCCTCCAACTGTCATTAGATAGTTAATTTGCCAGCTTATTTCCACAGCCCCAGATCTTAGAGGACAACATGGTTCTCTCTCTAAAATCTTAACTTCACATGAGTTGATGCTTGATTTAAAAAAGACGAAATGCAATTATGTTACAAATTTCTTGTGGCTTCCTTGGATTTTTGCTTCTAAATCTACTTGGACTTCCATTTACATATACACAACACACAGGCAACCATATACAATCATTTTTATTGTTGCAGTAACAAATTATCAAACATAGCGGTTTAAAATAATAGAAATTTATTTTTTTTTTTNCACACAGGCAACCATATACAATCATTTTTATTGTTGCAGTAACAAATTATCAAACATAGCGGTTTAAAATAATAGAAATTTATTTTTTTTTTTTTTTTTTTTTTTTGGAGACAGAGGCTCACTCTGTTGCCCAGGCTGGAGTGCAATGGTGTAATGATCGTACACTGCACCCTCTATCTCCCAGGTTCAAGCAATCCTCCTGCCTCAGCCTCCCAAGTAGCTGGGACTACAGGTATGTGCCACCATCCCCAACTAATTTTTATATTTTTAATAGAAATGAGGTTTTGCCATATTGCCCAGGCTGGTCTTGAACTCCTGACCTCAAGTGATCCTTCCACCTCAGCCTCCCAAAGTGCTGGGATTACAGGCATGAGTCACCACACCTGGTCCCCTATTTCTTAACAAGTGAAAAAAGCCATATCTCCAGCTTTCCATGATAAAGGAGTTCTTCTCTAGGAAAAATTAAACAGAGACAATAGCTAGAAGTTGCTTCCAGAATTTATATACAGCAGACAATATGCACTAAGTTCATCTTTTCCACCAAGTGCCAGATCCCTTCCACAATTAGACAATGAGGGCAAGTTACCACTACCAACATTCACACAAGCATTATATGATAATGAAGCAAACCCTTTATATTCAAACAATCTGTAACGTACACTGAATTGTTTCTCAGAACCAGGTTTAACCATCTACATAGCCTTACTTACCAGAATTACTATCAATATGCTCAGCCAAACAGGTTTGTTATATGGCCAAGCAATTTTGTATCTGGATATAGGTAACACATAAAGGGGGACTACTTGCCTCAAAAAGTTACTTAAAAAACAATCTTCAAGTGGATTTAACAATGTCACTCAATATTAGCTGAGGATTGTGGCAGGCACCTGCAGTCCCAGCAACTCGGAAGGCTGCGGCAGGAGTAACACTTTAAGCCCAAGGAGTCCAAGGTTGCACTGAGCCATGATCCTACCACTGCACTCCAGCCTGGGTGACAGGGTGAGAACCCATCTCTAATAATAATAATAATAAATAATCATAATGTCACCCAATTAACTCCTATTTCAACCAGGCAAATTATTTATGCTTCTTTCTTTTTTTTTATTTTTGAGACAGAGTCTCACTCTGTCGCCAGGCACCAAGCTGGAGTGCAGTGGCACAATCTCGGCTCACTGCAACCTCTGCCTCCCTCTATTTTTAACAGAGGCAGGGTTTCACCATGTTGGCCAGGATGGTCTCGATCTCTTGACCTCGTGATCCGCCCGCCTCAGCCTCCCAAATTGCTGGGATTACAGGCTTGAGCCACCGCGCCCAGCCTGCTTCTTTCAACCTAATTTTTTTCAAAACCTTTGATACATATCTTCAATAGTTTGGGCCATTTCCCCCTGCCATGTGCTATTATTTCTTATCATCAAGAAGAATTAGAACATTTATTTTTAATCACCTTCTGTTCAACCTGAAGGTTTCTTAAAATTCATGACTAAAGTTCTAGATTAGTTTAAAATAGATGTAAAATCTTGACATGGAATTTTTCTTCCCATTAGAGCAGTTTCTTTAAAGTCCCTAAATTTTGTTATTTTAAGATGTATCCAACAATTTGTCTACAGATCTTTTTATTATCAGAGATAGCTCCAATTTGAGATGGACATAGTTCCTTAGAGACCCTTTGCTAAACACCAGTGCCTTTGAAGCCTTGAAAAATGTTCAAAAATTAATTATTTCTTTTTTCCCCATCTTACCAGTAATTGTTTATTACATAAAACATTTTGACCAGTAACTAAGCTCAGTGAGCTAGGTAGGCACATAGTCCAATTTTTTTTTTCACACTTACAATGAGTTCAGCTCTATTCTAAGCACTTTTAATATGGTGACTTATTTAATCCTCTTAACAACCCTATAAATAGGTTCTTTTATCTCATTATCTCCATTGTACTGACTAGGGACTTGAGGCCCAGAGAGACTAAGTACCTTGCCACCGAGGTCCTATGGCTAAAACCAGATGAAGCCAAGGGATGGACCTACATAGTCTGGCACGCAAACTAACCTCTTAACCACTTTTCCATACTGACTTCCTTCAATCTAGTGTTTACAAATATCTAACAATAAAATAGCTACTTTAAATGTCTGATTTAAAAATGACTTAGGGATATCTATCAACAGTAGAATGAATAAATAAAGATTTTTGTATGCTCATTTACCATACAGTAAAATACACTATAGCAATAAATAAGGACTACTGATGTACGCAGCAAGTTAGATGATTCTCACAAATGTAATATTGAGTAAAAGAAGTCAGACAAAAGAGTACATACTTTTTATGATTTTACCTGTATGAAGGTTTCTCAACCTCAGGCCTGTTGACATTCTGAATGAGAGAATCCTTTGATGTGGCATTTTCGTGTACATTGCAGGATGTTAGCAGCATCCCTGGTCTCTACCTATCAGATGCCAATAGCACCCCCGCCCCAAGGCCCGTTCTGACAACCAAAAGTGTTTCCAGAAATTGTCAAATTTCCTCCTGGTGATAAAACCACTTTCAGATGAGAGCCACTCATTTATATGAAGATCAAAACCAGTCAAGGCTACTCTATGGCATTAGAGGATAGACTAGTGCTCAGGGAGCCTTCTGGAAATGTTCCAGATCTTGATTTGAGTGCTGGTTATATTTAAAATTCATCAAACTGTACACTCAAGGTACATACATTTTATTGTACATAAATTATACTAGACTTTTCTAAAAAAAATTTTTAAATTAAAAAAATGTTAATTCTTTGCTGGGAGTGGAAGCACAAAAAGTACTCTGAGAACTCAGAGGAAGAAACAATTCCTTGGGAGATGAAAGATTCATGAAGGCTCCCAGGAGGGCAGGGGCCTGAGTAGGAAGGATCTGAAGAGCAGCATGAGCGGAAGAGGGCAGGGCGTTCCAATCATGGGAGACAGCAAAGCCAAAGGCAGAGAAGCAAGGTCATGCTCTATTAAGAGCATTTTGCCGCATACTATTTTTTTTTATGAATATAAGCAACGGAAATTCAAAATGCTTGCTTGCATAATATCCTTCTAGGTGGTAGGATCTAGGTCAATGCTGTGTTCAGGAGGGGATGTAATAATCGCCATTTGGTAATGGTGAAAATTAAACCTTTGAAATTAAATAGGATGAAAAACCATTGGGCATTTCAGCTCATTACCTCACTATTGCAGAATCCCCCACTGTCATCTATTCTTGCTATTTGTCCAGCCTCATTCCATCCCAGGTGGATGATGCTTCCGCTTCATTTTTCATAAGGCTAGTCAAAATAGAAATAAAACTCTCCTGGGAAGTTCCCTACCGTTTTTTCAGCCATCATTTACTTTCAAGCTACTAATTACTGTTGGTGGCGTTATTCGTCATCATCCTTAATTGAGCATGAACAATGGCTCAACACTGTAAAGAAAATGTTAGAAGCGAGTTGTTTTATTGAAGCCAGAGGATTTGGAGCTGACTTCAAGAGGAAAAATAATGATAAATAGAAATTCTAGCAAAAATAAGGTGGCCACTGCTTTAACTCTACGGAATGCAGATCTTCCCTGTGTGGAAGAGGAATGGATATTCCATGTGCTCAGTCCTGAGTAAGAAGGGCTGTGAGGGAGACCCCAGCCAGGCACCACTCATGCTCATTATTACACAGGCATATCTCAGAGGCACTGTGGGGTTGGTTCCAGGCTGCAGAACTAAAATGAATATCAAAATTAAGCAGGTCACACTAATTTGTCTGTTTCTTAGTGCATATAAAACTTATATTTACACTACACTATAGTATATTAAGTGTACAATTGCATCATGTCTAAAAAACCAATGTGCATATCTTGATTTAAAAATACCTTATTGCTACAATATGCTAATGATCACCTGAGCCTTCAGGGAGTTGGCATCTTTTCCTGGTTGGTTTTCTTGCCTCATTGTCGACGGCTGCTGAATGATCAAGGTGGGGCTTGCTGAAGCTGGGTGGCTGTGGCAATTTCTTTTTTTTTTTTTTTTTTTTTTTTTTTTTTTTGAGACGGAGTTTCACTCATGTTACCCAGGCTGGAGTGCAATGGCGCGATCTCGGCTCACCGCAACCTCCGCCTCCTGGGTTCAGGCAATTCTCCTGTCTCAGCCTCCTGAGTAGCTGGGATTACAGGCACACACCACCATGCCCAGCTAATTTTTTGTATTTTTAGTAGAGATGGGGCAATTTCTTAATATAAGGCAACGATGAAGTTGGCCACATTGATTGACTCTTCCTCTCACAAAGGATTTCTCTATAGCACACAATGCTGTTTGATAGCATTTCGCCCACAGTAGAACTTTTTTCAAAATTAGAGACAGTCTTCTCAAAACCTGTTACTGCTTTATCAACTAAGTATATGGAATATTCTAAATCCTTTGTTGTCATTTCAACAATGTCCACAGTATCTGCACCAGGAGTACATTCTGTCTCGAGAAAACACCACTTTCTTTGCTCACACATAAGAGGCAACTTCTCGTATGTTTAAGTTTGATCATGAGATTGTAGCAATTCAGACACATCTTTAGGCTTCATTTATAATTCTAGTTCTCTTGGTATTTCCACCACATCTGTAGTTGCTTCCCCCACTGAAGTCATGAACCCCTTGAAGTCATCCATGAGGGTTGAAATCAACCTCTTCTTGTTAATGTCAGATTTTTACCTCCTCTTATATATCAAGAATGCTCTTTTTTTTTTTTTTTTTTAGATGCACTCTCACTCTATCGTCCAGACTGGAGAGCAGTGGCACCATCTCAGGTCACTGCAACCTCTTGCCTCCCAGTTGAAACCATTCTCCTGTCTTAGCCTCCCAAGTAGCAGGGATTACAGGCTCCTGCCACAGCCCAGCTAAGCTTTTGTATTTTTAGTAGAGATGGGGTTTCACCGCTTTGGCCAGGCTGGTCTCGAACTCCTGACCTCAAGTGATCTGCCCACCTCAGCCTCCCAATGTGCTAGGATTACAGGCGTGAGCCACCACACCTGGCTAAGAATGTTCTTAATAGAATCTATAATGGTGAATCCTTTCTACAAGGTTTTCAGTTTACTTTGGCCATATCTATCACAAAAAGAAAACCACTATCTATGGCACATATAGCCTTATGAGTTTATTTCTTATATAGTACGGCTTGAAAGTTGAAATTACTTCTTGATCCATGGGCTGCAGAATGGGTGTCATGTTATCAGACATGAAAGCAACATTAATCTTCTTGTATATCTCCATCAGAGCTTTTAAGTGACTAGGTTCATTGTCAATGAGCAGTAATATTTTAAAAGGATTTTTTTTTCCTGAGCATTAAGTCTCAACAGTGAGCATAATATATTCAGTAAATCACACTATGAACAGATGGGCTGTTACCCAGCTTTGTTTTTCTATTTCTAGAGTACCAGCAGAGTAGGTTTAGCGTAATTCTTAAGGTCCCTAGGATTTTCAAAATGGTAAATTAGCATTGTGTTCGACTTAAAGTTACCAGCTGCATTAGCCTCTAACAAAAGAGTCAGCCTGTCCTTTGAAGTTTTGAAGCCAGGCACTGACTTCTTCTCTCTAACTCTGCAAGTCCTAGATGGCATTTTCATCCAGTAGAAGACTGTTCCAACCACACTGAAAGTTGTTTAGGGTCGCCACCTTCAATTATCTTAGCTAGATCTCCTGGATCACTTGCTATAGCTTGCTTCTACATCAGCACTTGCTGCTCCAATTGCACTTTTTGCTATGGAGACAGACTGTTTCCTTAAATCTCATCAATAGACCTCTGATAGTTTCCAGCTTTTCTTCTGCAGCTCCTTCATCTCTCTCAGCCTTAACAGAATTGAAAAGTGTTAGGTCCATGCTCTGGATTAAGCTCTGGCTGAAAGGAATGTTATGGCTGGGTTGATCTTCTATCCAAACCATGCAAATGTTCTCCACATTAGCAACAAGTCTGCTTCATTTTCTTTTTTTTTATTTCAATTTTTATTTTAGATACAGGGGTACATGTGCAGGATTGTTACATGGGAATATCACATGATGCTGAGGTTTGGGGTACGGATTCCAACACCCAGGTAGTGAACACAGTAGTGGCCAATAGGTAGTTTTTCAACCCATATCCCCCTCCCTTCCCCCTCCTCCCTCTGGTAGTCCACAGTGTCTATTGTTCCCATATTTATGTCCACATGTGCTCGATGTGTAGTTCCCATTTATAAGTGAGAACAAGCAGTTTTGGTTTTCTTTTCTTGCCTTAATTTGCTTAGGATGGCCTCCAGCTGCATCCATGTTGCTGCAAAGGACTGATGCTCAGCATCGTTTTATCATTCATGTATTCACTGGAGTAGTGCTTTTAATTTCCTTCAATAACTTTTTTTTTAACTTCACAACTTGGATATTTGGCACAAGAGGCCTAGCTTTCAGCCTATTCAACATGCCTTCCTCACTAAACTTAATAATTTCTAGCTTTTGATTTAAAGTGAGAAATACGTGTCTCTTCCTTTCATTTGAACATTTAGATGACATTGTAGGGTTATTAATTGGCCTAATTTCAATAATGTTGTGTCTCAGGCCTGAGGAGAGGAAAAAAGGGGAACAGCTGGTCAGTGGAGCAGTCAGAACACACATTGATCGCTCAAGTTTGCTGTCTTGTGTGGGCACAGTTTGTGATGCTCTAAAACAATTACTAAAGTAACATCTGAGACTTCTAATCACAGATCACCACAACTGATATCATAATAATGAAAAAGTGTGAAATATTAGGAGAATCACCGAAATGTGACACAGAGTCACAAAATGGGCACAGAGTGTCAGAAATGTGGTGCCAACAGACTTGCTCAAGGCAGGGTTGCACAAATCTTCCATTTTTAAAAACATGCAGTATCTGTGAAGCATAATAAAGCACAGAGCAATAAAACAAGGCATGCCTGTACTAGGGGAAGGAGGGGCCCAGAGCCTAAGCCACAGAGGAAGGTGTAGCACTACTTTGTACACTGCTTCATATTTTCTGTTCTATGTAGAGATCTAAAAACAGAGCCTAGAAGGCAGGATAATCACCCTGCAGACTCCAAGATTTTGTTTTTTTTATTTATTTGTCATTGCTAATATTATTCTTTTTTTTTTTTTTAACTTTAAGTTCTGGGATACAAATGCAGAATGTGTAGGTTTGCTACATAGGAATGTGTGTGCTGTGGTGGTTTGCTGCACCTATCAACCCATCATCTAGGTTTTAAGCCCCACATGCATTAGCTCTTTGGCCTGATGCTCTCCCTACCCTTTCCCCTAGCCCCCGATAGGTTTCAGTGTGTGATGTTCCCCTTCCTGTGTCCATGTGTTTTCATTGTTCAACTCCCATTTATGAGTGAGAACATGCAGTTTGGTTTTCTGATCCTGTGTTAGTTCCCTGAGGATGATGGCTTCCAGTTTTATCCATGTCCCTGCAAAGGACATGATCTCATTTCTTTTTATGGATGCATAGTATTTCATGGTGTATATATGCCACATTTTCTTTATCCAGTCTATCATTTATGGAAATTTGGTTTGGTTCCACATCTTTGCTATTGTAAATAGTGCTGCAATAACTGTATATGTGCATGTGTCTTTATAGTAGGATGATTTATATTTTTGAGGGGATAGACCCAGTAATGGGATTGCTAGGCCAAATGGTATTTCTAGTTCTAGATCCTTGAGGAATTGCCACACTGCCTTCCACAATGGTTGAACTAAAATACATTCCCACTAACAGTGTAAAAGCATTCGTATTTCTCCACAGCCTCACCAGCATCTATTGTTTCTTGACTTTTTAATAATCATCATGTGACTGGCATGAGATGGTATCTCAATGTGGTTTTGATTTGCGTTTCTCTAATGATCAGTGATGTTGAACTTCTTTTCATATGTTTGTTGGCTGCATAAATGTCTTTCTTGAGAAGTGTCTGTTCATATACTTTGCCCACTTTTTGATAGGGTTTTTTTTTTCTTGTAAATTTGTTTAAGTTCCTTGTAGATTCTGGATACTAGACCTTTATCAGATGGATAGATTGCAAAAATTTTCTCCCATTCTATAGGTTGCCTATTTGCCCTAATGATAGTTTCTTTTGCTGTGCAGAAACTATCATTAGGGCAAATATCGTTGGTTTAATTAGATCCCATTGGTCAATTTTGACTTTTGTTGCAATTGCTTTTGGCACTTTCATCATGAATTATCTGCCCATGCCTATGCCCCGAATGGTATTGCTTACGTTTTCTACTACAATTCGTATGGTTTGGGGCTTTACATTTAAGT
>NW_016107829.1:849716-881695 GCF_001604975.1 Cebus imitator | reverse complement strand
TGTTTGTTTGTTTGTTTGTTTTGAGACGGAGTCTCACTCTGTCGCCACACTGGAGTGCAGTGGCATGATCTCAGCTCACTGCAACCTCTGCCTCCTGGGTTTAAGCGATTCTCCTGACTCAGCCTCCCAAGTAGCTGGGATTATAGGCACCAGCCACCACTCCCAACTAATTTTTTGTATTTTTAGTACAGACAGGGTTTCACCATGTTGACCAGGCTGGTCAAATACACCTGACTTCAGGTGATCTGCCTGCCTCAGCCTCCCAAAGTGCTGGGATTACAGGTGTGATCCACCATACTCAGCTTACATTTAAGTCTTTAATTCACCTTGAGTTAATTTTGGTATAAGGTGTAATGAAGGGGTCCAGTTTCTGTTTTCTGCATATGGCTAGCCAGTTTTCCCAGAACCACTCATGAAATAGGGAATCCTTTCCTCATTGCTAGTTTTTGTCAGGTTTGTAGCAGATCAGATGGTTGTAGATGTGTGGTGTTATTTCTGAGGTCTCTATTCTGTTCCATTGGTCTATAAGTCTGTTTGGCACTAGTACCATGCTGTTTTGGTTACTGTAGCCTTGTAGTATAATTTGAAGTCAGATAGTGTGATGCCTCCAGCTTTACTCTATTTGCTTAAGATTGTCATGGCTATGCAGCTTTTTATCTATGCCACATGAAATTTAAAGTAGTTTTTTCTAATTCTTTGAAGAATATCAATGGTAGTTTGATAGGAACTGCATTGAATCTGTAAATTACTTTGCATTTAGTAATTTATAAGTTATGTTGCATATAATAATCTATAAATTACTTTGCAATCATGTTCACAATATTGATTCTTTCTATCCATGAGGATGGAATGTTTTTCCATATTCATGGTTTGGCTCTCTGTGTATTGTTGGTATATAGGAATGCTTGTGATTTTTGAACATTGATTTTGTATTCAGAGACTTTGCTGAAGTTCTTTATTGGTGTAAGGAGTCTTTGGGCTGAGAAAATGGGGTTTACTAAATATAAAATCATGTTGTTTGCAAACAGAGGCTGGATACCTCGGTTGCCAGTGCAGGATTCACATGCTGTTATGGTTCTTTTCCATGGGAGCCTCCAATCGCCACTGCTTCTAGTCAGCCATCTTGGCCCCACATCTCTCAACTCCAAGATTTTAGATGACTGCAGGATCTTTTCATCAGAACAGCTATGTGTTTGTTTTCCCTGATTAAATTGTTACAACTGAGGTTTATTTGAATCAGATCCATGTCTTCACTTTTTCAAGTCCTTTGTTTCAGTTAGGATAATTTTGCAACAGATAAAAAATTACTCAGTAAAGAGTGGCATAAGCAACACAAACATTTAATACCTCCCCTATCAGGAAATCTGTAAGCAGGCTGTAATGAAGTTGGCCAGTATCAACACTAACAGCAAGTGTGTCAACTTTTCCCATGTTTCTGACCAGGCATCCTCAGTATATCGGTGATGCTTCCTTCGTGGTTACAAGTTGGTTATTCCGACTCCAAGCATTATATCCCAAAAAGCAATATCCAAAGCAAAAAGCAAGGAAGAGGACAAATAGAGAGCTTTTTCTGTGTACCATTCCTTAATTTATGAGGGTAGAAAATTTTTCCCAGAAACTACATCACATTGACTAAGAACTGTCCTAGTTAGCCACTGGGCAAAGAGAAATGATATTTCCATGATTGCCTAAAATTTATCATAATTCATTCCAGAGTTGGATGGAATTCACTATAACTGTCATAAAATCAGAAGTCTTTCACTAGGAAAAAGGGGGAAAGAATTGCTGGATGAGCAATCAGATGCCTTGGCCAGATTCTGATTTTGCATTTATTTTCCTTGAATAGCCTCCAATCCACCTATACTGGTGGTCTATTCCACTAATAAACCCTGGTCCAAGTCTAGATTATCAATTCAGTAAGTCACAAAGTTCAGATCTTACAACAGAATGTACATCTAGATTAGATTCCTTAAATAATCAAAGTAGCCCTTTTGGTACACTGAGTCATTTAGTCAACAAATGCTAATTAAACCTCTTCTCTATCAGGCACTTCTTTGAGTGCTGAGGGAACAGCAGTGAACAAAAATGGCAATACTTTCTTTGGTCACAGAATGTATGTTAGAACAGGAGGAGATGGGCATTAAGCAAAATAAAACATATTGCACATTAGATTATGATAACTGCCACGGGGAATAATAAAAAAGGGATAGGGAGTGCAGGGGTGGAAATTGCTATTTACATTGGGTGATTAGAGAAGACCTCATGGAGAAGATGGCATTTGAGTAAAGATGGATGTCTTCATGTAGGTGTTTGAAAGAAGAGTGGTCAGGACTGATGTGATACTGTGCTGGCCTAGAGCCAGAACCTGAGCAATGCTATTTTATAAAATGCAAAACTTTTTTAAAATAAGTTGAAATGGCTGCCCCATTCTCCTCACAATAACTACTGTCCTTGGCCTCTGTAAATAGAGCTGCTAGTTTGTTCTGCAAAACTATGTAAAGCTGCTTAACTTTTCTTTTCAGTAACTGCTAAAATCTGTGACTTCTATCACCACCCAGACAATGTGTAAACAAATGTATATCTCGACTTCTGTAAACCACTGAAGTAACAAACAGAATGACAAAAGTCCCCTGGCCCTTGGAATGTCCAGAGACCCCCGCCCTTGTCTCCGCCCAGGAGGTGAATCACAGAATCCCCTAGCCCTTGGAATGTCCGAAACCTTTTCATCCCCATCCCCGCTCCTCACCCCCACTCCCAAGGTGATTTTTCGGGTATAAAAAGTCATGGCACCCTCCTTTTGACACCACAGGTTGGAGAGACGTGAGTCCTCTGTGGTCGCCGGCATAATAAATGACCCTGCAATCTGGCATACTTTTGTCTTGGTGCTAACTTTCTACACTCGGTCCAATACAACACTGAGGGTGCAAAAGCTGTGACGTGACATGCCATGACAGCTATGAAGCTATGACTGGCGAAGAGCAGGGGAGTAGGACAACCATTTTAAGGAACAAAATCAGAGAGGTCAAGTGGTCAGATCATGCCAATCTTATGGGCTGATGCAACGACTTGGTCTTTTACTTTGAATGACACAGAATGTGATTAGAGGGGTGTGGGTAGAGAAGAGACTTAATCTTGCTTAGATTTTTTGAAAAATAACTCTGACTGCTTTGAGGGGAAAACGCTGTATGTGGGTAAGTGAAGAAGCAGGAAGATGGCTTCGGAGACCACTGTCATAAAACAGGAAAGGTACTGGTTTAGGTCAGGCTGATATTAGCAGAGGCAGGACTTTGCTAGTGCATTAGGTGTGGGGTGTGAGAAAAAGGCAGACTTCGAGTATGATTTTGGGTATGGAGCTTTTAAGTAAATGAAAGGATGGAGTTTTTACTTACTGAAATGAAACAATGTCAAGGAGCAAGTATGGGGAGGGGGAAAATTAAGCATTCAGTTTTGCACATATTTAAGCTCAAGATGCTTGTTAGACATTTAAGAGGAGATGCTGACTGTGTTGCATGGGTGAGTAGTCTGGAGCTCAGGGATGAAGAGAATGCAGTTCACTTATACAGGGCAAATAAAGTTGTAAAGTCCAATGAGATCATTAAGTGTATGAGGTCAAATAGAGGATAAATGATCCAAGGATTAAGTCCTAGACATTTTAATGTTGACACACAACCAGGAAAGAGGATGAAAAAAAAGTCAGTGAGCCATGAGGACTCCTAGCAGAGGGTAATGTCTTACGAGTGTTTCAAGCAAGAAGGAGTGATCAACTTTTTTAAAAAAAAATGCTGCCGATAGATCAAAATATGAACTGAGACTCTAAAGAGTTTAGCTTGAGGAAGGGAGAAAAGTGATTACCTGTTGTGCAAAGATTATACACTCATAAAATCTTGTTTACATTGTATTGACTATGATGTGAATCACTCATGATTTCCTCTAATTATCTTTTCTCTTTGTCCTTTTAGTATTCTTACAGACATTTCGGTTGCTGTCAGCAACATTTTTATGGTTTACTCTCATAAAATCTGATTTAGAAAATCTAATCAATTAGATATTTTAGGCCTAATCATTGACCTTATAAATGTACTATGGTTTTGCAGAATGGTGAACCACAAATGACAAGTACATTCATTTAATTTACAAAAATTGTACTTACCTGTTGCCTTTCAGAAGCCATGTACCGCATAAACTTAGGCACAAAGGCCTTCCTAACAGATGACATTGAATTTCTAATGGGAACTTCTGCAATAACAAATTCATCACATCCAAAGCATACCTCTGCAATATTTCACTTTGTCATTGACTACACTTTTCTAAGCTCAATGATGCTCACAAAAGCCATAGGATATTATTTTGCCTGAATCAAGAGTTTTACGTTTCCAAAGAAGAAAGAGAATGTCAAATCCCTTTTTAAATTTAATAATCTATATTCATCTAATTTTTTGTTCCAATGTGTACTTTTTCATATTGTTTCTCATTATAATTTTCCTAAAATATTCATTTTATTTCTGGTAACTATATATCACGTAACAAAACTATTATTATCAAAATCTAAATATGTATACATATACTAAGAAGCCATACTCTGGGAACTATTTGAAGTCATCTTCTATTTTATGTCATCCTCTTTTTCAAGTCTGGTCTCTGTTATACAGCTATTTTTCTTCTTTAGCTAATATAACATTTATGTGGAGGGAGATTTCTAATTTTACTTTGCTGGTGTATAAATGTGTCATTTCATACAACTAGCTGTTTTTCTTTGTTGTAACTTCTTTCTCTCTGTTTTAGCCTGAGGCTCTCCACTTTGTTTGATCAGTATAGTTTATATCATATTCTAGGCAGCACTTCTTCCCAAGAGAAAAATGGAGTTTCACATTGCTACTCATGATTCCTAAGGCAAACTGAAAGCGTGCCTCCTGAATTAATGTTTTCTTTACTGTTTTCATTGCTTATTGGTTTTATGTCCATTAGCTGGTGAATATATTTCTTTTCTACCTTTTAATATCATTCTTTCTCTATGACTGCCAATTATTGTTTCAGCTTAATTATTTATTGTTAACTGGTTAGATGGAAAAAGAATCAGTGTGAGGACTTGGTGGCAAAATTTGAATTAACTTTTCAATTAATAACTAAAAGGTAGTTGGGGTGTACTAAGTTCAATATTTTTATTGGCTTCTGAGATACATGCTTCTTTTTTAAAAAAGAGAGTTGGATTCTATGTTTTCTACCACTATTTACAGCTTACAGGTATTACATTTACCATTAAAATATAAGATCTATTTTTATGAGTATTTCTGAGCATAGCTGTCTGACAAAACAATGAATTAGCCAGACCTAAAATATTTTTCATGTATCATCATCACCAAATTTAAACAAAAATATGTACCGTTGTAGAACATGGAGGAAATATTCAACTACTTCTGATAGGACTTAGTTTTCCTTATGAGTCAAAAGCAAAAGAAGCATCCTGAAATGTACTCCCACTATAATAATCACTCACAGAAAGAAATTTTTTTTTTTTTTTTTGAGACGGAGTTTCACTCATATTACCCAGGCTGGAGTGCAATGGAACGATCTCGGCTCACCGCAACCTCCGCCTCCTGGGTTCAGGAAATTCTCCTGCCTCAGCCTCCTGAGTAGCTGGGATTACAGGCACGCACCACCATGCCCAGCTAATTTTTTGTATTTTTAGTAGAGACGGGGTTTCACCATGCTGACCAGGATGGTCTCGATCCCTTGACCTCGTGATCCACCCGCCTCGGCCTCCCAAAGTGCTGGGATTACAGGCTTGAGCCACCGCGCCCGGCCAAGAAATTTTTTTTAAAAAGTTAAGTTCTCAACAAACTTGCATGAATGCTAAGAGAAAGAAGAGCAAAATGGACACCCTGAGAGTCAGATGAGTCAGATGTCATCAAGAGCAGAGAGAAAAACGGGGGCCAGGATCCAGCAACCTTTTCGTAAGACATAAGCCAAGTCCATTGCATTCCTTGTTTTTGGAAGATGGTAAATCCATGTGGAATAATTTCCAAAATGAGTATGAAGCCCTAGATTCTTTTTCATGCTGATCTTCTATATTACAGAAGTCTATATTAGTGGTGGTCATAACAAAAAAATGCTTTGATGTTATCTCATTATTTTACCTTTAGTCACAAATCTACCATTAGATAAAAGAATGTCCAAAATTCTCTACATTTCTATTACACATGAGTAATTATTCCTAGAATATTAACTAAGCCATTAAAGTTCAACCAAGGCCTATTTTTCAAAGCCATTGGTTGTCACCAAAGTATAAATATACCTCAATCTCACCTTGAAATACTAAACTGGAGGAGCTAGGGTACTATCATGTCATTATAACACATTTTGGATTTTAATGTAACTTATCTCAAGACCAAATACCACCCATCCACAGGTTAGAAGGCCAGATGGATACCCGTTTCAAGAGAACCCATTTAACCCAACCACCTACACCAATTTAAAGTTTAATTTGGATGATGGATGAATTGGTCTCAACCTTTTATCTTTAATATACCATAATTCATAACTACTTTGAGGATGTGAGTACATTTAGTCTTCCACAGTTACCTTAAAATGAAGTACATTGCTAGGGAAGTGCTATTGTTTCACTGATTGTAAATTAGAATGATAAAATTAATGTCAAATGTCATTTCGTATATACTTTATTACCATGGTAACCCATAGGTAAGTGAGTTGGTAAAATTGCAAAGTACATATTCTGCTATTTAAAGACGTCAATGAACTAAAGTCATTTAATCAAGCTTCGCATTGCCTGTGCTATGTAATCAAGACGACCCGATTAAAGTCAAAGTCAGAAAGCCACAAGCTCCCCTCTCCTTGTCTGGCAATTCTGACAAGTTCAGCCTGGCTCATGATGCTATATTTTAGAAGCATGTTAATAGAGATTTGTTTTCTTGAGGGGATGGGGTCATGGTACAAAAGTTATTTAACTCACAGATGCGAGTCAGAGGAGGTCAATTTCCTCTTTTATCCCTCAAATGCACACACCATAAAAACCAGGGCATATCTGCTTCCCACAGAAAGAGATTGGGAGAGCCTTTCGACTTTCATCTCTGTTCTTTCTTTGCCACAGGCCTCTATTTCAGGCTACTCCATGGTCGGTTAGACCCAGATCAGAATTGACTCCTGTGGTTTGTTCCTTTCAGGTGAAGTATAGGTCACTGAGGTGGTCTCCAGCTTCCTCCATCACCTACTCCTCTATCCTGATCCAGGGGCAACTTCCCGATATCAATCCCAGGAATTTCTTGGCACCTGTCAAAGAGCACATCCTTTAATTGCCCTAAATATCAGCCCATATACAATCAGGCACACGGTATGTGTTCCACCACTGAATTCTTAAAGGATCCACACTTCTCCAGACTGTCTTCAATGGCCACTTAAACCAGACTGGATTTTAACTTTCAGAGGCCATGGAGCAAGTAAAGTGAATTAACCTATTTATCTTTCTTGAGTTGAGCTGCTGTGGTGCATGGGCAGATAAATGGAGAATTCCACCTGGAAACACAGAAGCACAGCCCAAGAATGACTACTTGCCTGTGAGATTTGCATGAGTGATGCTTATTAATGTGATCTTAATAAGAAACAAATTGACATAAGGCCTCTCTCTTATTCCCAAGTAGCTTCACCAGCAGATGAAGAGAGCTCTTCAGTCACTCCTGAAATTCCTTGAAAAGCCACAGGCATTGTTACCCCGGCAACATTCTATAAGAACAAATCTTGACCCCCATGAGAGATCAAGGCAGGGAATGTGGAATTTACGAAGCAGAATAAAGCCTGTTTGAAAAAGGACAGTTTAACTATGCTCAATTGTTAGACCCTTCATTTTTCACTCTGAACAATACTTAATTTCTAAATCCCTATTGACTTGCAGTACTATTTTCATACAGTTGCACTTCCTCCACCCACTCTCTTTGGATGTAGAGCTACAACCCAGCTTGGCAAGATTTCTGGTGTGGCAGGGAAACAGATCTCCTGGTTCCCCAAGGTTTATACACCAAGCACAAAAGAGCTGTAGTTGGTGATGATGGAACTCGGGGGACGAGACCTCTCTAAACATACCCCAGGGCTGCAGCCGGGACGAAGAAACTTCTATGCACTGTGAACAAATAGGCCCAAAGGAGAGGGTTAAACCTGGCCTGAAACTGCCACCTAGGATCTAGGGCACCTCAAAGATCACTGACATAAGGAGCAAGTCCTTCTAGAAGGACCCAGAAACCCCTTCCTTCTAGCTCCATCCACCACCCAGACGCTTTTTGGAGAAAAGTGAGAGGAAGGGCACAGAACTCCAGAAACCTGAATTTTACCAGAGGCAAACAGGAAAAGGTTGGGTTATCTAAAGAAACTTTGTCAGTCTTTGTATCAGCTCAGACAGAGTTCGTAGGACTAAGCTAAAATTTGTTCTTTGTTCCCACAGACAGTATGTAGGGTCTCACAGAGAAGATCATATCAGTTACAGAAGAATAAAGGAGAATAAAGGCACATTTTCTGGGTAATCTGGGTCCATGTAATTTTGTGACCTTGCTCTGCATGTTTCTGTGTGTGTATACACATCACACACACACACACACACACACACACACACAGTTACGTAAATAAAAAGAAAGAAACAGGGAGAGTGACTGGAAATATACGAAACATAGAAGTGATTCTTTCTGGATAACAGGTTTACAGAAAAGTTTTATTTTTTATCCTTCCTGCTGATTCATTCATTTTTTCTAAATTTAGAATACTTACTTTTAATGGTATGTAATTCATCTGTAAAGAGAGTTATTTTTCAAAAACAATGAGAATTTGCTGCTTCTCAGGAGGTGTCCCTTTTTATGTTCTAGACACCCACCCAGCCTTCTTCCTAGTGCACTCTGTAAAGCACCTAAGACAAAGGCTTAATTCCCCTGGTTTCCCCGGACCCCTGACCAGTGACTGGCCACAGATGACCTTGAGTAGGAAAATAGAAGGCTTAAAACCAGTGCTCAGTCAGTTCTCACAAGGAGCAGGTCCTTCCAGAAGGACCTAGAGACCCCTTCCTCCAACTGGAGATACATGGCAATAGCATATATATTCATTTATCTTGCCAAAGATTATTATTTTCAAAATGCTCACATTCTGACTAGGTCCAGATTCCTATTTGGCACTACTTGGCCATGCATTTTCTAGAAATTCTCTTTTCTAAAAGATGTATCTAGGGAGAGATGACCACATTCTGAGTGTTCTCAAAAGATTCCACCAGACACCACAGACCTGAATGCGTATAGTCTTAAGCAAGCTATACCACTGTTAGTGCCATCTCAGAGCTCAAAAGTGAAACCAACTAAGACCATTTTTCACTGTTTCTGCCTCACTACATAGCCTTGTGCTCTACCAGGCTCTCATACTTTCCCACACACAGTCTTCAAGTCTGACAGCTGAGAGATTAAAGGTGCGGCGTTTCTAACATCCACAACTACATGGGCATAACAAAGTCAAGATTGTTACAGTGTATGTAAACAGGTTTCACCCCAACAGAGAGGGCTAGGCAGAGCATTCAGAAAAGAATCATGTTTTTTTCTTATACTATAGTCTTACTTTTACTGTTGTGTAAATAATGCTACAACTCAACAGATTTCAGAAAATATATATCTAAGGCCAAATTTAAGCCAAGTGCTATCAATCCCTAAACCAACAAACACTCTAAAAGATAACATGCAACACTCATTTCAAGTAATTAAGCATATTGGAACCTTTCTTGATTCTAGCAGTGGAGAATCCAAAGCTCTTATCTGACAGGTTAATGAGGATTTGAAATGAATAGTATTACTAATGGGAGTCTTTGGAAATTAGTCATATCATATTATTATTAACAACTGCAAAAGCTAAACTTCCAGAGATTAGATTACATGGCATAATTTTGAAATGTGAATGAGCCAATATTAAAGTGACAGAAGGCTATTTCCAAGTGGGATTAATAAAACATAAAGCATAGAATAAAAATTAATAATGGGTAAGGCAATTAAGATGTTCCTTCATTTAAATCTCTATATATTTTTAAATGCAGTATTTTGTTTGACAAGTCATTTGTGCTATTGTTTTTGCCACCTCCCTTAAGTTCTACAAGAGAGAGGAAATAAATGAATGCTAGAATATTTTGATATTATGAAAATTGAGATATAAAAAAGCACAATTCTATTTACCCAGGAAGTTTAAATCCAACATAGGGCATCACATATCATTCCCAATTCTTTAATTGGCTCCTTTTTAGAAAATCCATAAGTGTGTCTGATTGAGAATGCCATTCTAGAAGTTTTCAAAGTAGGGCATCTTTATAGCCACCACTTCTATCCTTCAAGTCTATGGTGGGTGAGTCCCGTAATGATGGACTAGTAGCCAAACATATTATCAATGCCTCACACAGTTTTGAGATTTGCTGTCTCTCCTGGTAGGGAAACAGGAGGCAGATTTTACTAAATAGGCATTGTCAATCATTCAGGAACACTGAATGAGCACCTAGTATATATCTGGCAGTGTGCTGCATACTAGAGATACAGTTGCAAGCAAAACAGATACAGACCTTGACCTCATGAAGGTAAATTTCTAATGATGAAAACAGACATTAATCAAGCAACAAAATGAATTCAATGAAGTGATAATAGGCCAAAAGTTGTGAATGATAATGTTTAAGCAGTGGGCAAGTTCAGGCCATGTTTTGTCATTTTCCTAAGGTCAGTGTGAAGCCATTTAAGGGGTGGGTGGGTGGGTGTGTGTGTGTGTGTGTGTGTGCTGGGGAGGTGTGTGTAACATGACAGATGTCTATATGAAAGAAATCCCTGCTGCCTGCCATTTGAACTGGAAGCAAGCAAGAGGGTAGATATGGAAAGACCATTTGAAAGGTTATAGCAGTAGTTCAGGTAGAAGGACTTGGATCTTGGTATCTTAAGACTACCGAAGAGGTGATAACGATTGAAAAAAGCAGACAGATTAAGAAAGTCTTAACAAAGTCAACAAACAAGACATTAAAATGAATTGAATATGCAGGAATTCGATCTTTTGTATTCACTCTGTAAAAGAATTTCCAGAACTGCCTTTTAGGTTGATAAGATAACTCTACTCCTTTACATAGCTTCTTAAACTTCCTCCCCTCTTCTGCCAATAACTGTCTCAACAGTGTTAAAGTTCTTTGGGAGATCTCAAAACCATACACAAAGTCAAGACAGCAAATTATAGAATATTATTTTTCTCACCCCCTTTACTTCTCCTTTTATGAACTGCTCCCACATACCAAAGATTTACTGACCTCATTCCTTGATCAGTGATGTCACATATAATGCTTTCTTGTCTTTTGAAAATTCATAACCTAGTCAAATTTCTTCAGGGATTGGAATGGTCGTTTTTGAAGCAATGAATACACTTCCTACTGAATAGACAGTATGGCAGCTATTCTCAGGTCACCAGATGCAGCCAAACGACGATGTGGATGTCCATCCATCTTCCTGGTCCAAGCTGACACAGTATGTGTGCCAGATTTAGTGAGGTGGAGCATTGCAGTGGTTTAGGGAAGGGGTCTCCAACCCCTGGGCTGTGGGCTTGGACAGGTACTGCTCTTTGGCCTGTTAGGAACTGGGCCACACAGCAGATGAGCATCCAGCCAGCAAGCGTTATCACCTGAGCTCTGGCTCCTGTCAGATCAATGACGGCATTAGATTCTCACAGGAGCGCAAACCCTAGAGTGAACTGCACATATAAGGGATTTACGTTGCGCACTCCTTATGAGAATGTAATGCTTGATGATCTGAGAAGGAACAGTTTCATCCCAAAACCATACCCCCACCACCTGTGGGAAAACTGTCTTCCACAAACCAGTTTCAGGTGCCAAAAACATTGCAGACCACTGTTTTCAGAACGTATGGTAACACTGCATCGTAGTTATCTACTTACTACTACCCATACTAGCTGCATGATCTTGGGTAGGTTACATAATCAGTACTATGTACCTGATAGATTGTTATGAGGATTAAAGGAATAAATTCATGTGCCATACTTACCACAGTGCCTGGCAGAGAAGTACTCAATAAATACTGGCTACTATCATTATTGTCATCAATCATCTCTCCAACCAGCTTCTACATTTATTAAGGTCGGAGGTTGTGTTTTATACCTCATTGCATCCTCACAACTTGCCAGGTAACCTCTCTTCATAGTAACAATAGGATTTGGAAGGGTTGTTGTTAATTTTGCTGAGCAGTTTTAGCCCTTCTCCTTCTTTTTTTTTTTTTTTTAAAAAAGACAGAGTCTTGCTCTGTTGCCAGGTGCCAGGCTGGAGTGCAGTGGCGTGATCTCAGCTCACTGCAACCTCCGCCTCCCGGGTTCAAGCAATTCTCCTGCCTCAGCCTCCCAGGTAGCTGGGACTACAGGCACATGCCACCACACCCAGCTAATTTTTTTTGTATTTTTAGTAGAGACGGGGTTTCACCACATTGGCCAGGATGGTCTCAATCTCTTGACCTCGTGATCCGCCCGCCTCGACCTCCCAAAGTGCTGGGATTACAGGCTTGAGCCACCACGCCCGGCCTAGCCCTTCTGTTAAACTGGACAATATCTTTCTTTCTATGGATCATTCAATAGGAAATTTTCTATTTATGGCACCACTCATTTTGTCCATTTAAGAAAATGTTTGTCCATTTAAGGAAATGTTGCTGAGTATATTTTATTATAAATAATATATAAAATATAAATGATTAATTTCGTTATATTACTTATATTTCTTTATATTACTCAAAAATACATCTATATTACTCAAAAAATACACTTACAGAATAAATTTACCTTTGTTAACTATATACAATAGTGGGTGGAAATTAAACAGATTAAGGATAAATTGGGGTTAGAGATTGCACTCGGGAGAATTATTTGTAATGTTAAATAATAAGTATCTATGGAGACCAGGTGCCCAGAGTACAAAGAAGACAGGTGGAGAGAGCCCAGAGCAGGAATAAGGGCCTTCACCCTGGACAGAAGGCCCAACAGATGAAACAGTCCAGTCTTCAGGTCACCATTTCATTCTTCACAGCCACAACCAAGTGAGGAGACTAAGGTAACACCAAGTCACCCCTCCTTTATGGAACACTTCAGCTCCCATGGACCATCCACCTGTTTGCTTATCAGCCCTGTTTCAGTTCTCTGTTGCTACACAGCCAACCACTCCAATACTCAATGTCTTTAAAATGACAATTTATTATTATCTCATGTAGTTCTTGACTTGGCCAAGCTCACCTGGGCATTTTTCTCGTGTTGTTCTCTCAAACAGTTACAATCAGATGGCAGATGGGGCTGGGGTCACCTGAATTCTTGACTTGGGCTAGCTAACTAAGATGGCTTCCTCTCTCACATGTCCAATGCCTTGGATGGCTGGCACAGCTGGGCAGTATTCAGACACTTCTGTCTCCATGCAGCCTCTCCACATGGCTAGCTTAGACATCCTCAGGAGGTGCGGTCTCAGGGAAGCCTAACCTTCTTTTTTTTTTGAGATAGAGTCTCGCTCTGGTACCCAGGCTAGAGTGCAGTAGTGTGATCTTGGCTCACCATAGCCTCTGACTCCCAGGTTCAAGCAATTCTCCCACCTTAGCCTCCCAAGTAGCTGGGACCACAGGCATGCATGACCATACCTGGCTAGCAGGCTGACTTCTTACATGGTGGTTGGCTCCCCCCAGAGAAAACATCCCAAGAGACCCAAGCAAAATCTACAAGGCTTCTTAATGCACTTTAAGAGTCCAGCAGCAGCACTTCTGCCTCATTCTATCAGCCAACCAGGGTTCAAGGTGCAGGAACTATGCAAGGGCTCAACTTCCAGTTATGCTTCACTGGGGAGGGAGCTATCTTTGGAGAGTAGCTACCTCAGCCCCAAGGCTTCTCAGGCAAGACCTGGCTCACGTGTATGGCGAAGCTAGGGAAAGACATCTCATCTTTTGCCAACAGTTTCCTGCGGATTTCCGATGGGAAAGGGGACAAATCAAAAACACTTTTTGTAAAAGCCTCTGCCTTTGTTCAACCCTCAAAATCTCTGGACAAAACTGCCTATCAAGGAAGGAACTTAAGACATTTATGTTAAGATTTGGAAATTCACAACCAAAACAAGCCATTCGAAGGACAGAGAAGTTATTAAGCAAAAATGACAAGTAAGAAGTTTAAAAAAAAAAGCCATCACTTCACCTGCTTCCCCTGGTCTGACATGGAGTTTGGACACCAGCATATTCATTTCTGTCTAAATGTTTTCCCAGAAGGAAATGTTTAGGTGGCAAATATTGTGCAGAAATATATTATCTATTTCCCGAATGAACCTGCTGATTTCATCCTTCCAAAAGCTTTATTAAACTATTTGTAAAAGAAATCTCATGAAAAAGGAAAAAGAGGGCCCTTCCTTTTAATTCTAGACTCCTCATTTCTCATAGGAATAAACAAAGAACCATGGAATTTCACAAACATGATCACAAACCAGTTCCTGAATGAGATGTGAGTTCTAAGTCATGTTGCCAAGCCAGATGTTTTATTTTCAGAAATGATTTTGCATCTCTTATCTTTCTCTCCCATTCATAAGTGGGATAATTAAAATGGATTGAGCATCCACTGGACATAAGGTAATATATTCAGTGTTCTTTCCAAAAATCTCTTATCTTCATTTTCCCATAAAGCAGAGGCTAGATACACACGGTCGCTTTCACTGGTATTTATCTATGAACCACAGGCAGGTGTTAAAAGGTAGTTAGGAAGGTCACAAATGTGTTTAGTATAGACTGCTCACAGGTTTCTTCAGTGTCATATACACATGGCCCTCGTGTGTCAATTCTGCACAGTGACAGAGTATTTCTGAGAACCGTTTAGAACACATAAAATGTGTATCTATTGCTTCATATTACCTTGTTCTTCCCAGTCCTATTTTATCCTTGGAGAAACTTCCACTTTTTTGGAAATATCCCTGATTCCTCCAGCTCAGGAATCAGTGCTATGTCTCTGACATGCATCCCTCCATGATGGCAGCTTCTTTTGAGGGCCCGCACCAGGGTTTTGGCTCTCTCTGAGGATTATAACACAGGTTGGTAAAGCCTTCTCATTGTTTCTTATCTCTGGGTGCCCAGCCCTTGTGAATCCTGCTCACCTCTCTGTAAGTTAGCATTCGATTAAATATACTGGTTGGGTCCCTAACTGATGCATTGGGTATGTAGGCAGGAGAAAGAGACCCCAAAATAAGCATGTGACCCAGGAAAATCATTTGAACCTTTGGATCTAAGCCCCCTGTGCCACCAGACTTTTCAGTTATGTGAATCAGTAAGATCCTCTCCCCACTCCTTCATAGGCTATTTGGGGTTGGGTTTCTGTAGTTTTGGCTATAAAGTCCTAACTAATACACAATTGTTTTAGGTCAAATCAAACAAAAGCATTCCTGCTACATGATAGCACGATCACTGAACACCTAGAAGGATGCATCATTTTGGTAGCTGGAAGGCTGGGTCTGGCAAAGCCTTATAGTCAACAGAGCTCTTAGAGTATTTCAGCCACCATATGAGTAAACTGGTTTGGGCATTTTGGGGTCTCTTTCTCCTGCCTACATACCCAATGCATCAGTTAGGGACCCAACCAGTATATTTAATCGAATGCTAACTTATAGAGAGGTGAGCAGGATTCACAAGGGCTGGGCACCCAGAGATAAGAAACAATGAGAAGGCTTTACCAACCTGTGTTATAATCCTCAGAGAGAGCCAAAACCCTGGTGCGGGCCCTCAAAAGAAGCTGCCATCATGGAGGGATGCATGTCAGAGACATAGCACTAAGGTAGGGAAGCACCGAGGAAGATGTGACACAACCTCTCTCTCCTGCCTTCTGATCTCCTGCCTGTGTCTGCCATTGGCCAAATCCAATTGGAAGCCAACTGGCAGGGAGTCCAGTGATGCAGACCTCAAACAGTCAGTTCCCTTGAATATCCAGCAGTACAGAAAAGGAATCAGCAAGCAAAACCAAGAATAAACGGTACACCGACCCACACCCCGGTTTGGTAAAAATTATATAACACCATTAAAGAATCACTAGGATAAAATGTGGGGGGAGCGCACTGGTTTTGACCCTGCATGCCTTGGTGGCAGAATGTTTGCTGTTCAGAATTTCCTTCCTGTCCTTTTGCATATGAATCTGCACCATCTCTTCAGGGGTGATTTTAAAACTTAAAATATATCATTTTCTGTTTTAACATTATCACATAAACCTTTTTCGCTCTGTATTTTCTCACTCGTTCCCTAGATAGTTGAGCACATAGAAGATAACAGAAAAGGAGCGTGGAAGCTCCAAAGCCAGGGTCAGGAATGACAAAGAACCCTAATTGTTTGATGTTCCCCACGTTCTTTGAAGAACAAATGCACCCAAGTGTCTGGTCTTTAACAAGATGAATGCACATGCTAGGATGTTTTGCTTTGTTTTCGTGCATTCTCAATGTAAATTTTCAGGCAGACATTTCTCCTTAATACATACAGTATACAGGAAATTGTCTTTGGCTATAAAAATGCATTGACAGCTCCAAAGGAGCAATTATACCATGTACTGTAAATGCACATTAAGACAATACAGCACACTTATCTAAACCTCAATGAATTCAGAGTTATGGTAGCACAAGTCCAAAGGTGACTCAGATTAGTTCAAGATACAAGACCCCAGGGGGAGAGGGCTTTCCTCTGCTGTGTCAGTTACAATGATACAGGTATAAAGCAAGGGTCTGATCCCATTTTGTTGCTTTTTAAAAAGCTTCAGCATCTAGAATGAGGTTGTATGTACAAAGGAGTGTTTATGCCAGCACATTCCCATGGTGAATTTCTGCAAGCCCTCTGACTCAGGTTAGCCCTTTGCATTCGGAAATCATTGTGTCTCATGCAGATGGCGAGTCAATTACTGAGGCTATACACATGGTTTTAGAGTAGACTTTATTTATTACCCTTGTTATGGCTGGGATATGGAGGACCCTAACCATAATGTGCGAAATCAGATTCTTCTACTGTTGCATTACAAATCTCATTGGATGCAGTGAATTTGCTTTATTCGGGTCTATTCTGAATTAACAAGAAGAAAAATATGGATTTTTTTTTTATCCATATAAACAATGAAGACTTGTTAGAGACTTGTTTCTGATGTTTATGGATTTCTCTTTAGTGCATACAGCCTATAGAAAATTGTTTTTAAGCAATAAACAATAATTGTATTTGGGGACACAGAGGTACTGCTGCCGTATTGCATTCAGCTTGTGGATAAATTTCTCTGGCCTATTTTTTTCTTATGCAGACATAAAAATACAAAGACAAACAATAAATTTTCCTCCCTCTACTGCAACCTTTTCCTCTTCCTCTTTATTTTCCACTACATTTCTCATTTGATATTACCTTTTTAAATTGCTAAATATAAATATTCCACAATGAATGTCTGTAATTAGGTTGTCTGCTTCCCTTCAAGGACTTGTTAGAAAGAGAAAGCGCTTTAATCTAAAGCAAACTAACAGAGCTAGAAGTTAATTAGAAATTAACCATATATCCTGGGTAAATTATTTATGCTAAGCCATGTGTTACTGTAAAAATAATATACATTTACACTGACTATTGTAAACATAAAATAATTAACAATAAAAGGGAAGATATTATCCCTTAATAGAATCCTTTTGCCAAGACCAATTTAATTTTCTCTCTCATAATACTGAATGATAACTTGAGGTCTCTGCTTCATAAATGAAGCTCAAAAATTCTTTTATAGTCGTTCTTCAGTTCCTCTCTTTTCTCTTTTTCTTCTCTCCATCTCTCTATTCCTTTCTCCCTCTTCTTCATGAAGACTTGTTTTCTGTTTTATGAGACCTCTTATCATACTTTTTCCTTCTCTTTTCATTTTTCTTTTTCTTTTTCTATCATTCCTTCTTCTTCCAATTGTTTTCATTGAAAACTGAGTAGATATCTGAAATCTCACCATGTATGCTCTCTTCCCCTTCTCACACTACTTTCTCTTCTTTCTCTCCTCCTTTTTTCCCTTCCCTTTCTTTGGTATCCAGCCTTCTTATAAAATGTTTATTGTTGGAGCTGCTCAAGAAAAAATGTCCTAAGGTGCAAACAGAAAATACAGTATATTTGAATTCTCTCTTTTTTTTTCTTCCTTGTTCTATTAATGAGGACATAAAGGTCAGTCAAAATGGGCCAACCCTGAAATGTGCTGTCAACCCACTTAGAGGCCTTTGGATTCACCCCAAATGCTAAAATGTGTTTGGTTTCTGGGGTGTGCACAAATACGAAATAGAATTTCACAACAACCCTTTTGGGAATAGGGCATTTGTATTCATATGCTCTATACTCATAATCAGTATTAAATACAACCTAATGAAGTGTCTTTGTGTCTAAAATGCAGTTACCTGAGGACTCTCCTTACAAAACATTCATTGAATTTTTTTCCTATTCATGTCTGGCAGCAACAAATACTTTGCAGCTTTTACATGGTTAGTGTAGGTGTTGTTAATGTACTTTCCACATCCATTTAAATGCCAATCTTCATGCAAATAATTTGGAGGAAGAAAAAAAAAAGAGAATATGTTTAGCTGAAGACAAAGCTAGAGGGATAATAGAAAGCATGAATACGGTGTCAGCAGAGGGCTGTACAATAAAAACCTCCCCTTCACGAAAATGAAAACACATTAGCAACAGCACCGAGGATTTCTCAATAGGTTCCTACGGTACTGTTGTATGTAAACATGATTCCCAGCAGCTGAAACAAAATGAATGAATGTGGGAGAAATTTACACATGTCTCTAGGAGAAGTAAGAGGTCAAACTGGTTGTACAGAACAGACATTTGATCAAGCCCCAAAATACCAACTGTGGGCAAATATTTAATGCTTCCTTCAGAAATCCAAAATTTAGAAACTAACGGTTAATTGTCCCAATGACTCAATTGTTAAATAGTGCTGTAGGGAGAGTGTTTCAATTAAAAAAATGTAAGAAATGAACTGAGACTGAATAAATATCACCATACTTGAGAATAGCAACTTTGAGGCTGAATTTGGCTCTGAGGAGGGCTGGATTGTGATCCTAGGGAAATTTCCAATTTGTGCTATTTGCAGAGAAAACATTACATCAACAAAGGTTAAGTGTTGGCATTAAGAAAAGCTGAATGTCCTAGAGTTTCCCAGTTATTTCTACTTTAGGTACCTCTCCAAGTTTCCCTTGGATGCAACCAAAAAAGTTGACAAGAAATGAAGGAAGTTGCAAAATAACAAGGCCAAAGGGCTGGTAATGATATATAAAGAGAAAAAAATGATCTGCTAGTGTCAAATATTTCCAAATGGATAAATTGTGACACAGGTTGTTATATTTGAAAAAAAAAAAAAGAAATGCTTCAGTTTTCTTGTAGGTTTCATGATTTGTGGTTGCTCCATTTGACAGCACCAACAGAGCCATGGAACTTGGAAGACTTAATTTGGACATATTTTGGAAAGATTTCAATAGATTTCAGGCAGTATTATATGCTCTTTAACTTGGAGTGATTTCACATTTCTTGGAGAGTGCAACTGGCTAGAATGATTATTTTATTTCCTTGGCTGCCTATAGTCCAACAACCCTCCCGCCCAACCCCCACCATTGCCTTGCCAAGAGGGAAAAAAGAGTGAAAGAAAATAAAACCTTTGCAAAAATTAACTCAGTGAACTGTTATTTTCCCCACAATGAAAATGTTTTCTTATTTAAATAAATATTTCTTTTCAACACCAGTTCTCCTTTTCTTCTATTTATTGTTCTTTGAGATAGCATTAGGAATCTTAAGACTATTTGTCTGCTTCTCCTACTCATCCAAACAGTCCATATCTGCATGCTTTCTGCCATTGATTTCAAACTCTTAGATTATAACCAAAGTTGGATAAATTCTGTAAAAGATTTGACTCTGTGCCTGGACATCTGGTGGTGTTAGAAAATGAAAAAGTACAAAATTTTTTCCTCTGAATAGCAGAAAGAGTTAAAGTTAAGAATAAGAAAACAAATGAAGACAATTTGGACTTTGAACAGACTCCCTGGTTTCCAACCATTAAATTGTCCATTGGAATTAATAACTACATGGCCTGCAGTTTATTTATATTGATGTACATATTTAAGTTATTAGCTTATATTTTAGCTATAAATATATTTATCATTTTAAATATTTATGTTTATTAAATATTGTTTAAATTATCAAATATATTTGTTAATAAATATATATGTTTTCCTATTTCTATTTATATATTCTCTTTTCCATAAGGACTAGGCCAGGACGAAGATCTACTCATCAGGATAAACTAGATAATGCCATGATAAAAATGCTCAAAACTCTCACTGATGTAATCCAATGAAAATTTATCCTTGCTCAGTCAATATCCCCTGGGAGTCCAGGAGAGTTTTCAGGGCAACTGACCTCCATTCGGTGACTCTAGTCATCCAGTCTCATGAGGGGTCCACTTTCTTGTAACTGCACCATCCTGAGGCTGGTGGCCTCTCTGCTGCCACAGTGGGAGAAGAGGGCTGCAACTGCAATTAAATACTTGGGCTTCGTAGTTATGCATCATTTTTTCTTGTAGCCCATTGGCCAAAACTAGTCACATGGCAGTGAGAGCAATATGTGTCCTGACCATATTCTCAGAGGGCCTAGAGAAGTCGATATGAGTAAGAAAGTCTCTAGCATAGAACAATATAGTGGTATTCAATGTGACTATTCTCCTTAAAAAATCTATATTTAGTACTTTGCCTATCATATTCAACGTTCATTTTTGGAGTCTCTTTGTGGGTTTATCTATTTCACTCTTGATGGCTTGGGAGATCTTTGAGATTAGAAAACACATTTTGCTCCTTCTTTAATACCCCACTGAACTTGCATATAGTGGGTACTCTATAAATATTAATCTAACTAAATGAAACTATTCTTCCTAAGACAATCATGAAGGTTTGTTTCTCTATATTTCCTTGGTATAAATATCAGCTCGTGATCCCTGGAAAATTATTCAAAGCCTAGACACAGAGAAGTTATTGCTAAGTGCAGAATTCAGTGGCCCAGCTGGGCTGCATCAGTAAATAGTACAGAGCATATTTTCTTGTTCTGCCAGAAAACAAAAAAACAAAAACAAAAAAAGCAGTTTCACAAAAGAGATGCTATGGGATGCTATGAAAATAACACTGGACTACAGTCTGGAAAATTGAGTTCTTCTTCCAGCTCTGGCCTTCACTCGCCATGAGACCTGTGTATTCACATGAACTCACCCAGCCTCAGTTTCCTTAGACATAAAAGGATGGAGTCAAACCTCTGAAGTCCTTTCCAGCTCACACATGCAATACTGCATGAATTGTGTAACCTAAAGGAATTTTTAGATTTTTTTTTTTCAAAAATTTTCCAGTGTTTGTTAATGAGATCTGGAGGAAGGAAATTTGGGGGAAAGTAATCTTTGGCATCCTCTTACCTCTCCTTGTTGAGGCCCTTTTTTGTTTCCGTGCCCTGCTCACTGTGGCCCCTGGTCATCCAGCTTCCCCTCCTTCCCCACTAGTGTTTAGCTGCAATTTCACTATCCTGAATTCCCATCAAAGCTTATTTATTTTTTTCTATTTTCCTTTGATAGCGCAATCAGCTAAATTCTAAATAATAAATGTCAGCTAAGCATTTGTGACTCCCCAGTGTATACAGGCTTGATGAGAACAGTTCCCTCTATCCTTTTGTGGAAGCTGAAGGCACCAGATCCTCCCTCCCCACAAACAGTGGTAGCCAGCTTATGGGTAAATGAACCAGAGTTGGCCAATAAGAGGCTTTTGTATAGGGCTTTGAATCCTACCCTTGTAATGCCAAAGCACAAGGACTGCTTGGATTCACCTACAGCAGAAGACGGATAGGAAGAAATATCCTCATTAATTGAGGAGACTGCACATGGAGAGGTTGTCCGTGCAGTAGCAGAGGTCCTGTCCTACAGTACTGATGGTAGTGACATTCTGGTCAGGCTGCTTCTGCTAAAACATCACTGCACTACTCCCTGATTGTGGACTCTGTGAGATACAGTTTCCAGCTTTCCAAGCTAGCATGTCTAGGAAGACTTGCTAGAAAGAAGAGGTCTTAAGCAGGGCGATCTGCAGGATCTGCCACATTGACCCTCTGCTACTCATGCATGTTGTCTCTAAACTAAAGGCAAGGATGCAAGAGTGTTTGCTTGTTAGAGTAATATGTTTGTTCCTGAGAAACTACAATCCAGATTTCATCTTAAACACGTAAATCGGGCTCCCATTGGAACTCCATTCCTCTTCAGGAAAAGACCATCAGGAAAAGTGGCAAAACTGATCTCTGAGTAAAAACAAAAAGGCTTGCCCAGGAACTGCCCTCTCCTCAATTTTCTGAAGATGTGGATTGGCATGAAGACAAGAACAGAAATATTTCTCAAGCTCATAAAACAAAAGCTCTGTAAAATATCCAGGCATAGCTAAAGCCTTGATCTCAGGGACTGGACATTTAATTAGGGATTCTGAGAGTTTAGTAACAAACTATCTGATTGGCAAGATTCCTTTTAGGCTACTTAAAATGTGCATGAACTATCTCAGGAGAGCAAACGAGAGGAAAGCTTCGGGTCAGGAGCAATAAGACTATGATAGAAAGAAGCAGAGCTTAAGTGTTTTGTTACTAATCTAGACCCAGGTTTTGCCTGTCTGTTAGAAGTGAAGTCTTGCTCTGTTAAAGTGCAATGACATGACGGTAGCTCGTTGCAGACTCGAACTTCTGGGCTCAAGCAATCCTCTTGCCTCAGCCTTCTAAGTAGCTAGGGCTACAGGTGCATGCCACCACACCCAGCTAATTTTTTTTTTTTTTTTTTTTTTTTTTTTTTTTTTTTTTTTTTTTTNTTAGAGATGGGGTCTGACTATTTTGCCCAGCCTGATCTTAAACTCCTGCGCTCAAGCAATCCTCCTACCTCAGGCACCCAAAGTGTTGGGATTACAGAAGTAGGCCACCGAGTCCAACTTGGACTCAGGTACTTGGCTTCTACTCTGACTAAGGTTATCTTCAAGGTACAAAACGGTGACAGCACTGTACATACGCAAAGTTGACTGGGCCCAATTCCCTTGCTCCAGTTTTTCTATGATTAACAAGATGTTAGTAATAAATTAAGGGCTTTTCCCACATGAAGCTCAAAGAGCTATTTGCTTGCTTGTTTTAGTTCCATCATCAAAGACCTTCAGCAGAGATGCAAAGCCAACTACTAATTATCATGAAAATTCATAACAACATCGGATACTGTTATCTCTAAGGAAAGAAGTACGTGTGACTCTGAAGGTTGCCCTGCCCTTTTGAATACAGTTGACCTTCTGTTAATCATCCTTGTTAGTCATTAAACCAGAGTTATCATAAAATAATGTGTTTGTTAATTGGAAATTAGAATCCCAAAGCAAAGCTGACTTCATCTCTAAAATCACGAGGATCCGGATATAAATCAAGCCTTCACTGGAAGCAGCCACGGTATGTAACCATGAAATTCAAAATGACACTGCCGTCCTAGAAAAACCTTTGGCCTACTTTCTATTAGGAATGATCGGAAGAGAGCTCATTTCCCATCTGAAAGAGTCAGTTCTCCAGTTGACAGGAAGACTCTAGGAACATAATCGCAACTTGGAAATGAGAGAAGTCTATTCCACATTGTAGTACTCTCTTTCTGGAAACTGTTCCATGTAAAACTTCAAGGAACATACGCCAAACAGTTGGCATGGTTGGGTTCCCAAAGGGCCGTAAAGGCCTCCTTTGTATTTTCTCTGCTTTTAACCTCCGTGTGACTACTCTGCTTGGAAAAGGCACCAGGACTTTGACATGGGCTAAGACTGAAGCCCATCAAGCCCCGAAAGCAGTATGCCATTACGATTGTACCTTCTGAGGCTGTGCACGTCTTTTCTCCACTGCAAGAACAATGAGATGACTCTCTTTCTGGCCACCAGGAGCTCTCTGAGTTTCACTTCTGCTACGGCTCCTTCCACCAGAGCTGACAAAGGCAGCAGAGATGACGCAGCAGGTAGCTCCCTTTGCAGGTCTGGCACTGGCCTAAATGAATCTGAGAAAGCCTCTGGCTAAGGTCAGCTTGGCCTCCCTATCAAAATCTCTCCTTTGTGTTTTCACCGTGCATCCGTTTTGCCTCTTTGTCTTGCCTCTTCAGTTTCTGTGGATCTCCAGGTTGCTGACCACCTGCTCAGGCTTTGTAGCCACCTGCATTACTATCCCTTTGACATCTACTTCCTCCTAACACCAAACTGCTAGACTCTTTCCGGAAACCTTTGTTCTGAGCTCTGCTGTCAATTTACACTCTTATCTGCTCACCTGTCCCCAGGCCCTCCAGTTCTGCTTTGAATATCAGCCTTCTTCCCCATGTTTCCACCCCACACCCAAGGATTGCACCACCATGCCAAGCCTCCATCCCCTGCCAGGCCAGTGCACCCTGGCCTTGGTCTCTCAATGTGAATTAAAATCTCCATCTGCCTTCAGTATTTCTCTAAATGGCTCTTTTTCAGCTTAACCCCTACATTTTTCACTGATTTAAGGATGTGATCACACCTTACAAAGTTTATGCTATTCTGAACCGAACACCTGGTGAGGAATGTGAGTACAATCAAATATAGCTATGAGCCGATGCTCACCACATCCACACCTGCTGTTAGCTTTTGATAGGTAAGATGCATTCCTAAGGATAGTGTGCTTTAAAGATTTAGCTGTTCAAGGAAATAATGACTTCTGTTTGCTTTTTCTACAATCCAAAGTCATATCATTACTGCCAAATACAAAAAAACAAAAAAAAACCCTTTTCTGAAGTCTAGGCATAAGACTAGAAACTACTACATTCTCCTTTCATGCCTCCTGGACTCACTAAACTACAAAAGCAACTGGGAAGTGTATGGTGTCTAGGCAGTTACTGCACAGCTTCCATTACTGAGAAGGAAATAGAACAGTGGTTTGGCAGACAGCTAGCAGCTAGCAGTCTCCACAGCTTGTTCACTAGTTAATACCAAACGTGTCAGTAATTCCAATTCCCCTATATGCCCTTCACAGACTTACAAACCAGAAATCTCCTTATGGAAATCACCTTACTTCTCTTGCAAATGGGATTTTAAAATTTTTTCTATCAGTGCTTTTTTTCTTTTTCACTGTATTTACTAATGGAATTTGGAGACTCTACATGGCCCCATATTTTCTGCTCCATTGAAAAATGGCTTTTGAGACCAGTGTAATTTAAGGGTGGCCAAGAGGCAGGAAGATTTTTCTTAAAGCCTTCTATTCCATTTTTATACCTAAGAAGGCAGCTTACAAAATGGCAACGCAAACTTATTGCAAGCAATGATGATTGCATTCAGCATCTAAAGCTCTGCTGAGTCTCAGCAGCCTGGACTTCAAAGTTCACCATTTGCATATGGACCTTAGCCTGTTTTATCTCTGACTCCAGAAATAAAGCCTTTTGAAAGAATTTTGAGAATGGGGAAGGCTTTTTTGTCTCTCTGTCTCAGACCAGCCCCACTGTTTTATAGCACCCGATGTGCTAACTCAGCCTACCAGTATTGGAACAAGCTAAGGATTAAGAAATCCAGTTGGAGGCCATCTGTAGTAGTATGCAGTATTTACTGCCAGGCAGCTTCCATCAAGAGCATCAGTGAAAAAACAGCCAGCACATCTATTATAGCAAGTAACTCCTGGAAGAGAGACTGGGGGCGTGGAGGTGCGGGGAAGGAACCAAGACATTGCCAGTATTTTAAATAGCTCGGAGTGCATACACACTACTTGTGTAGCAATAGAAAAACGAGTAATATTGATAGTTAGGTAAAAGCAGCGCATTCAGAACTAAGTCAGAAATGAAGGAAGACCTGGGGCAAAATGGTCTCATGATCCTTTGGAAAATAATCAAATCAACTGTTACAAAGGGTTTCATCATTGAGTAGAGAATGCCTATAGCCATCCTGGGAGAATGTTAGCGTGGTCTGTTTATAAATTCCCTGGAAAACTATCCTGGGATGAGTCAACCTTGGGGATGAACAGCATTCTTATCCCTAGGAAGACCCAGAAGCAATGATACAAATTCAAGAATATTTTATTTTTAACATGAAGTTCCTAGGAAATTAGCAATTCTCCTGTGACCAGGAAGAACAACTATACCAAATGATCTGCCACCTCAAGATCTCTGGAACTTTCCTACGACCCTGGGACAGAGTAAGGTTGAAGCCCAAGCAATGGATGATACTAAATTTCCTGCAGTTCCAATGGGATAAGAACTCAGAGACAGATTTCATTTAATTTAGGAAAACAAGGTAGCAAGACATCTCTTACACATTCATGTCTGGAGATAAGATTCATACCCACTATGATAGAAACCAAACAATGGAATGTCACTGATATCTCTATGAGCACCCTTTGCATTTATGTAGCATGTTTATATTTTCAAAATGATCAAAGGAACTTCTCCATGTGACTATAGAAAAGAGAATTTGCCTGAATGCACCAACCTAGACAGGGGAAGAGCTGTGGCCAGCCCTGAGAACATACCATCCTCTACAGCGAGCAAAGGAAATCTTTAAAAACACACCCAAATATTACCAAGAGAACTGTCAATTCCAGATTAAAATGTGTATCTTCTTCTTTTTCCTTTTTTTTTTTTTCTTTGAGACAGTCTCTTTCCGTTGCCCAATGCATTAGTGCGATTTTGGCTCACTGCAACCTCCATCTCCTGGGTTCAGGCAATTCTCCTGCCTCAGGAGAGAAGCTGGGATTACAGGTGTGTGCCACCACTCCCGGCTAATTTTTTGTATTTTTAGTAGAGACGGGGTTTCACCACGTTAGCCAGGATGGTCTCGATCTCCTGATCTTGTGATCTGTCCGCCTCAGCCTCCCAAAGTGAGCCACAACGCCCGGCCAAAATGTGTATCTTCTAAGATGCGGGAGATTATGGCCATCTCTGCTTTTTCTTATCAGTGGTTTTCAAAGTATTCTCTGAGTTGCCTTAGACTTTCCACTAATTGCCTTGGGGAGGATGCTGGTGAACTTAGAGGGGGATCCAGAGCTCAAGTGTCTTTTTCCATCCAGGCTCTGAGTCACAACTTTACTTTTTTCAGTTGATTCTGAACATACCGTGTGGTTCCTGTGGTTTCACTTAAAGAAGAGTTCTGCTGCTGAAACAGGAGTGAAAACCATTAGAGACTGTCATCCAAAAAAAAAAAAAACGTTGTTAAGTTTCTTCCAAACACCCTTATTATTGGTTGCCCAAAGAATGCTAAATCAAGTCACTAGACAATTATTTCTGGGCCGCGCCAAGCACGTGTGTTCACGCTAAATGACATTAAACACTTTTAGCTTGACTCATTTTATTTTTCCATGCCTTTATATTCAGATTTTCATTCCAGTTTCATATCCAATTGTCAAACAATAATAAAGATTTCATCTAAAATGAAATACTGTTTGTTTAAAAATCCATAAGATGCTTTAACAGCAGGAGAGTGGGGCTTATACCAATTTAGTGAGAATCTAATGTATTGTGTACATTTATCTCTAGTGTGTACATGAGCTTTGAAAGAGGAGAATCCCATCTGCCTGTCGAACAGAGATTAGGGGAGATAGATTAAAACGCTGGTTTTCATCATTCTTATTTAATAAGCAGAAAAAGGCAACTAGAAGCATCTATGACACTTTCTACATTACACAGAGGTTAAATGTGCTCTCTGTTCTAGCCACATTGCCTCTGCTTTCAACATGTCATGAAACAAATCTGCTAACACACAGTTGTCTTCCTTTAAATCTAGTGTTTGTTTATTTTTGCCAGTAATGTCAGGCTATTCTGCAAGGCTTCATCTATGGGTAAAATGGAGAAAGAAAACCTCCAAAGTTAGGTTTATAAATCCTGAGCTTCCTGATTTTCTCGAAATAAAAAAAGGATGAAATGAAAAGAAAACAAGCTGTTTACACTCCAGCTCTAGCTGAGAGCCAGGACAGTCTGCGGGACAATGCACTGCACAGTGGCAACTCCTTTCTGGACACATTGCTGTCAGGTACCATGGGAAGGCATCATCCCCAAGTCGGCAGACTTTTTCAGAGCCCTCCATGAGTCACACAGCTCCAAGGCCATTCCTCATTTAGCCTCTGACCTGAGAAATGGCTCCATCAAATCCCTAACTTCTCAAGCTACAAAACTCAACGTGCCTCATACTCCTGCTCCTCTATCCCCAATGTCCCTCTATTCAATGAATCACCATGTCCCATTTTGTTCTCCTGTCTAAATGCTCTTCAAATTATTTTACATCCCAACCGTACATCCCTCCCAGACCACTGCACTTGTTGAGGCTTTTGTTGTGTATTAAATGGACCACTGAGTCAGCTCCTAATTAGTCTTCCTGCTCCTCATCTCCTTTAATCTGTGATCCACCCTTACCATACGCAAATCCAATCAAGCCTCTGTTTTATCATCTAGCCTCTCATTGCCTTCACGCTAAACTGAAAAGTCTTAACACAGCATACAAAGGGGTCTGATCCTTGCCTACCTTTCTGATCTCATGCCCCATGACTCCAATACGAGTGTTTCCCATGGCCAGCCAGGCTCTCAGCTCCATGACCATGTCGCACCATTCACATCTGTAGACATGCTCACTCATCTCCCATGGGGAAGACCTCTGCTTTGTCCACTTGGCAGGGTTCCACTCATCCTTCACTTCAGTTGCCACCTTCCCTATGAAATCCCTTCACATCCTAGTATATACCTCTTTATGAACACTTGTTCCAGTACACTGGAACTATTTGTTGATATGCATGTCTTCCTACTACTTCATGACTCCCTTCCAGGACAGGGACTATGATGCCATTCATATACATTGCACAGTGCCTGGCATAAAGCCATACCCCAATAAATGTTCACATATTAATGACTTAATTGTCTGCAGACATTTTCACGGACTAGGAGACAAGAATACAGGCTCCTTCTCTCAGTGGTACAACATTCTATTCAACCTCCTTAAGGCTTAGAATCTTTAGGAATAAAATTACAACAACAAATGGTTAAAAGGTATCTGAGTTTCTGTCTAGCTTCCAAATAAAATTATACAATTATGTGATTTCTAGGATTGCAGTGATGGCCTTTCTTTTTTCAAGAAGGACCCTTCAAGTTATGAACACCAGAACACAAGTATTCTAGTACCACCTGTGGCCTCTGGTTCTTTAGATGTCAAATTATCTAGGCCATTCCATGCTCATGAAGATGGGAGCATTCAATGAATGCATGAGTAAGTGAATGAATACAATCACCTTATTTGTTATGCCCTCCACTTTGAATAATAAATGTAAATCTTGGCATTGTGTCTCTGTTTCTAAAGCCTTTTTTAAAATCATGGTAGACAGATTTAATGGGTAAAGTCATTGTTAATTACATATACATATGCATACTGATATCAGAACAGCAATTATATAGCAACACGGGAATCAATCCATGGAATTCTTAGTTTGACGATCGGAAAACATTACTTTCAAAAGACTAAAAAGTCAATGACAGTTAATGTTAGCTTCCATTTTACTGACATGAGAAAAACATGTCATTGGCATCATATTTTTAGTGCTTAATCTTGCACAATAGGTGACATGGGGAAGCTCAAAGGGATCCCAGAGAGCCACTTTCAAAGTCAAATGTCTAATGGGAGAGCAGTGTCATAGCAGAGGAAAATTAACATTCATTAGTCAGTTTTGGAGGAAATATCTCAAAGCACAATGAAATAATATCCATACAAGCATCACACTTTTTGTGATAGCTTTAAAATGTGCACCCACGCATTTTTAGTTGGTTGTTTTTGCCACAGATGAAAAGATGAGCATGACAGTAATGAAGTTGTAGAGACACTTGATTCACATTTTTCCTAGGCACACCAATTAGTAATTGTAGCCTTTAAAAGAATCACTTTGTAACTCTCTGTCAAGGGAAATACTGCCAAACTTCGCAGGGGAAAAAAAAAAAAAAGATAGCATTTGATTTGCCTCTGCTGTGACAGCAGCCTTCCTTTTCTCTGAGAAAGATGCTGGCCTCCCTCACACTATGCCCCTGAAAGCTTGGTTTGATGTTCCTCTCTTCAATGCACAATCCAGAGTGTGCTGACGTCCGGCATAGTGCCACAGAAGAAACCCACTCCAGGTGCCACCAGCTAGCAGAAAGCAATATATTACTGATGTGCTAATCGGCAGCCTTTTTAGTTATAAAAGAAATAAATGCCACCTCACACTGACTTAAGGCAAAAGGGGATCTGGTGACTCAAAGCCATCAGGAACCTGCCTGCTGATCTCCTTTCTGCTTTCCTCTCCATCAGCTCCAGCAGGATCTCTTGTGTCATGGCACAGATGCCCCCCTGCAGCTCCAGGTTTACACTCTTTCAGCCTAACAACCTAGATCCGCAACATAGACCTTCTCTCTCATGTTAACTTTGAACAAAGTTCTGTACATTCTAGGTCACATGACTGTCATAAAATAACCCATTCCTGGTCACTGTAGCCAGAGGGATAGTGCTCTGATTGTCAGGCCTGAGTCAGCTGGGGGCTCCTGGAGCTGAGAAGGGGGTACTGAGAATGAAAAGGGTAATTCTCCAACAAAAAATCGGGGCATTGCATCCAGAAGGGAAGGGATGCTGAGAAGGCAAAAATAACAAAGGTTGCCTATAACACTGAGTCACACTTTCTCTTCTAAAATGTAAACATGTTTTCTACACAATTAAAAGAAAAAAATAACAAAAAGCAAAAGCAGAAACGAAGGTAGGGAGCTCGCGTTTCTTCTCAACAGATGCACTCTCCTGGGCTACCTCAACCACCTTGTGATTTCACCTTATATCCTCCCCTCTTAAAGTTCCCCAAATCCTCCATGTAAGATTGAAAGTCATCCCCACCTGGATGATCAGCAGTCACTTCAAGCTGAACTTGTCCACAACTGATCTTACCATATTTGCACTGAACCTACTACTTCTCCTGCAGTCTCTGCTTCAGCAGGTGCAAACACCACCGCCATCATCCTAGTGACCTCAAATGACCAATCCCTGCCCTCATCTCATCTCCCATCTTCAGTGCTACCCATCCCATAGCAATCACCAAATGCTGCCAATTCTTCCTGCTAAATGTAGTGCTCTTCCAAGTTGTCCCTTTGGCTCCATCTTCAGTCCCACACGTCAGGGTCCTTATCACGTCTCATGTGGAGCCTGAAGGAATTCTAAGAAGCTCTTCTGGCCTGTGCCTGCTTCCCTTCTCAGGGGCTGCCAGAAGGATCTTCCCCTCCCTTCAATCTGACCAGGTCACTCCCTACTCTTCAATCTTGCAGGAGTTCTCCTTCATCTACCGCTGTGGTTTCCTAATGAAACTTACATCGAAGCCCAGTGTATTCATTTCCATGGGCTGCTGTAACAAATCACCACAAACTTATTAGCTTAAAGCAACACAAGTTAATTCTCTCAGCTTTCTGGAGGCCACAAGTCCCAAATCAATGTGTGGTCGGGATTGGCTCCTTCTGGAGGCTCTGAAGGAGTCCATTGCACGCCTCTCTCCTGGCTGCTGCTAGCTGCTGCAATCCTCGGTGTTAGCAATACTAAAATGGCATGAAGGTTGGGGGAAAAAAATGGTGGGATTTATCTTACTCCACATATCCTTCTAGCAATCCACCCATTCCGTACTTTCTACCTAAATTGCTGTAAAAATAGAAACTGGCAGCCTGCTACCCAGGCACATTTTAATTAAAAGAGTAAATTTGCTGGGTGTGGTGGCTCACGCCTGTAATCCCAGCACTTTGGGAGGCTGAGGCGGGTGGATCACGAGGTCAAGAGATTGAGACCATCCTGGTCAACATGGTGAAACCTCGTCTCTATAAAAATACAAGAAATTAACTGGGCATGGTGGCGCGTGCCTGTAGTCCCGGCTACTCAGGAGGCTGAGGCAGGAGAATTGCCTGAACCC
>NW_016107829.1:826582-849464 GCF_001604975.1 Cebus imitator | reverse complement strand
GGTGTGTGCCTGTAGTCCCAGCTACTCGGGAGGCTGAGGCAAGAGAATCACTTGATCCCAAGAGGTAGAGGTTGCAGTAAGTTGAGATAGTGTGCCACTGCACTCCAGCCTGGGCAACAGAGCCAGACTCCACCTCAAGAAAAAAAAGAAAAGGAGATTGCTCCAATTATTCCTCTGCCTTCTTCGTAAACCTGCTCTCTGGAGGAAGCTCAAGAAATAACCAACTCTCTCCAGGATTTTCACCAAAGCACGTTGCTGAGCCCCTTGCTGAAGAAAGCATATCTGTACCCACAGCACCCCTGGGTCTGTCCTTTGCTTTGAAACAGTCAAGATAGGTTGCGCGTAGCAAAATAAAATGCCAGGATGGGGACATTTGCTCTGCCCAGCTTCCAAGTTCGCCCTCATGTGCCATATGTCAGATTTCTAAGAACATTATTCATTTTTCCAAAAATGAACCTCACACATTCATGGGACCAGTCAAGCTTCACGTCTCCACCAAAGCATTCTTCGTAACCAAGCAGACAAAAGAGAGTTATTGGGAAATGATCTCGTGCTCAGGATCCATGTCGGCAAATGCCTTATGACCAGGAAGTTAGTGTCATTCAGAGTCAGATGGTTCCTATTTAAAACAATGGTGCCCAGAAAATAACTGTAATCATGTATTTTATTACTTTGCTGTTGTGCTTGTATATTTTTAACCACTGCATTGAGCTTTTTGCACCTATATTGTATTTTATTATACCCTGAAGGTATCACTTAAGTGTGTATTTTCATTTTAGGGCATACGGTTTGCAGTTTTCAACAACTGAAACAAGTTGGAGTTGTAGTAAAGTAATTTGAGAAGAGGCCAGTCTTGGAAGTCTGTACTTCTAAAGACTTTGAGTTTGGGAAAAAACATTTGTTTTACTTATTGACTGTGGTTAAAAGGGCCATTACATTTGCTTGTTAATCAGTCATAATTTGAGAAAGGATAGTTTCTTTAAGAGCCTCAGAAAATGGCCCTCTGGCCACCAACATATTTTTCATTTTGGCTCTGTAATAAAACAGTATTCAGTAAATGAAAGACATTGGCAGCATTTGTTTGGATTTCTTTTTTGAACTTTTTATATAAAACACTTCTGTTCCATTAGGATAATCCTATTTGACTTGCTTCTCTCAGTCAAAGAAAAGGAAAAAAACTATTATGAGGGAGCCAGGAACAAAGGATTTCCCACCCCTGGTCGGGCTTTTGATCCTCACATGGTCACAACCGGCCTCCGGCAGTAGCCAATAACTTCCGGCTTCAAAGGAAGGGAAGCAGGCTTAAAATGAATGCACCGCCCAATGATGCCATGAGGTTTGGGCTGGCAGATTGCTCTCCTGACCCCTGTGTACAATCACTTTCTGCCCTCTGTGATGGATACAATTACCACTGTTTTTACCTACAGAGAAACCCCCACTACTATTTTATGGCCAGTGAATTTGCCTGCCCGTGTCTAATACAGTCATGGTGTTGAACTCGGCCATGTCGCACTACGCTTGTGTTAATCAAAGAACAGGGGGCAGTGAGTTCCTTTTGTTCTTTATAAAAACACCAGAGCAGAAACCAACAGTTTGTCCAACAAGTCACTACAGCAAAATTTTAATAAATGAGTCTTTCTGCTGATGTAGCAATTGCTTTACACAGAAAAAAAAAACATATAAATTCCATGCTGCCCTGGATCTACACAAACAGGAAAAAAACATTCATAATTCTGAAAATTTTCTAGTTCAGCAACTCCATCGACTTTCAATTAGCCTCAGAAGCCAGGCCATTACCGCTGCCAGATTAGCTCGAGAACTCCCCAGGACCCTTTAATGCTTTACACCAGACCTTCTCCACATTTATTTATCTCTTTCTCCTTTCCCTTCCATACCCCTGTTTTCTCCTCTGCCTCCTCCAGTTTCTATTTCTTTATATACTTCTTGATCTACCACAGCTCAGTGATGATGGTGGGCAAGGATGGCTGCCATTGTGGTATTGGCAGGAACTAAGTTTACTTGGGAAGTCAGACAGAGATGCAATCCCCATAAACTTGGAGAAGGCATATTGATTCTAGACTATCAAACTCGACCTTTTTCATAGGTTGCACATGACAAGATAAAATGCCAGGATGGGGACATTTGCTCTGCCCTGTTCCAAGCTCACCCTCAAGTGCCATATGTCAGATTTCTAAGGACATTATTCATTTTTCCAAAAATGAACCTCACACAGTCATAGGATCACTCAAGCTTCCTGTCTCCACCAAAGCATTCTTCATAACCAAGCAGACAAAAGAGAGTTATTGGGAAATGATCTCATGCTCAGAATCCATGTCAGAAAATACCTTATGATCAGGAAGTTGGTGTTATTTAAGAGTGAGATGGTTCCTCTTTAAAACAATGATGCCCAGAAAATAACTATAATCATGTTATTTTATTACTTTGCCATTGTGCCTGTATTTTTTAACCACTGCATTGCTCAAGGGAAATCTTTGCTCTTCTCTTTCATGAGATTTCTTTCTTTCTACCCATTTGCCCCTGTCTTTGCTACCCTTCTTTCAAACATTTGCTCATACCATTCTCCCTTGACAGAATGCCCTCCCTGAATCTATTTATATAAATCTACTCTTCACTTCAAAATACAGCTTAATTGCTTCTCCTTTTTCAAGGCTTCTATGATTAAAAGAGCAGGTAACTTTTTGGCCTTGAATTCATGTAGCACTCACTATCCAGAGCAAGGTTTTTATTCATGCAACAGAGCTTGTTTCAGCACCTACCATATCCTTAACATAACGCTAAGCCCTGCATTGTATGACATTTTCTAAATGAATAAAGTTTACTTTATCAAGGAAGAAAATATGCCACATGACACAAATATCTATACGACAGTGTAGAAGATGATGAGTGTCATGAAAGATACATAATTTTATAATTCAAAAGAAAGAGACAGACAACTTTTCTCCAGGGAAGTTGCTTCAAGGATTTGCTTGTTGTGCCAGCCTAGAAGGAATGCTGATCTCTATCACATTAGTATTTGTGGCCCTGGAGTCACCCTCTTCCTTTCACCATTTGTTGCCTTTTAGATGCTTCTGTCTTGCCACTATCACTAGATAGGAGCTTGAAATAAAGTGAAATCTTGCCTTATATTTTACACGGTTCCCTCACTACCTTTTACCTAATAGTTACACAGTAAATATTTTTTTTAACCCAACAAAGCCTTATTTAACCCCTACTGGTTTCCAGGCTCTGGACAGGATAGTTAAGGATGGCAGCCAACTTTAGCAGAGAGGGACCTGGCCAGGAACCTCCACTATGGAGGTGAAGAATAAACTGAACTTTATAGATGAGTGACGGTTTACCAGAAGGACAGGGAGAGAAGTATTCCTGATGCAAGAAGAGGTTTTACAAAGGCCAGAAACACCAAGAAGTAGGAAACAGAAGTTGAGGCAGGAGAGGTCTTTATTTACCACACTAATATCTTACCCTGGAGCCTCTCACATGCACAAACAATTCAGAATCACTGCAGTGAGCCAAGATCGGGCCACTGCACTCCAGCCTGGGCAACAGAGTGAGACTCAGTCTCAAAAAGGAAAAGAAAAAGAAAAAAAACGCATAATTAACTCAACCACTATTCTTATTTTAAATGTGAAATGTTACAAATTTCACATTTAACATAAAAATTATATCATAAATCATAAAACAGAACAAAAATTCTATTTTCTAGTTGTAGTGTTTCCTTACATTCAATCTGATGAGATCTTCTAAGCCTATGTCTCCCTTAAATAAGCAATTTAGTTAGCCCATCCTAGGGTCACCACTTCTCCAGATGGTTAAAGAGAAATTAATTTAACAAACATATGTTTTCTTACCAGATACAACACTGTCCCTTCCTAAAGAAGCATTCCAAGCTCCTTCAGAGCAGTCATATAAATTAGCACTGGCACTTGAAACTGTTAGTCAAAAAGCCTTTTTGGTAGGAGTTCTAGCCAATGGCTACTTCCATGTGGCTTCCCTGAGATTTACCAGGATTTCCAGCAGGAAGGAAGCAACCGTAAGAAATTTGATCTCCATAGCTGGAGTTCATCACCTCTTCATCACTGGCTACCCTTCCCCACTTCTATCCTTTCATGAAAGTCAAAAGTTAAGTTACTTTCTAATTCCAAAACCTTCTGGGGATTCCTGTCTTATAACTCTTGAAAACTTATGTTACTGAAAAAGTAGGTATTTCATTTAAAATCCCCATCTCTGTTTTAATAAATGCATTATTCCTAATATAATATCACATATTCTGGACATGTTTGTCTGGATCAGACTTATTTTTTCCCAAAGGCTATATGACAAGACAAATTTAAAATTTACGTAGGCTAGGTTTCAGAAGATGAAAGGGATTTGGTTTTAAAAGGTTACTAAGAAAGCTATTAGTAGGACAATTTCAAAGGTAGCTACTCCGTGGACATTTCTGTATTTTTTATTGGGTACAAATTGGACAAAGGAAAGCATTTAATTGACAAATTGGGGGGACTACAAATAAGTGTGAATTTTATGCTCCGCTAATAACCATATAAAACAAATTATGTGAAAATTTAGTCAAAGATAAGAATGGAATATAATTTCAAGAAACTCTCTAAGTGATTCAAGGGATACTAATAACCACACTGAAAAGCAGGAAGTAAACATCGCATGTGGAAGAGCAGGATTGGAGTCAGATACTCATACAATGGATAACTATTTGTCATTTTCCCAGTAACCCCATTCTCCAAGCTCCTACATAGAAAAGAGATTTTCTGTCCGGAGTAGCAATGGCCATGTTTTCATCAACTCTAAAACAACCCAATTTGATTCTACCCTTCACACAGAGGGTTGCTTATTTTCTAATAACAGAAGTTTCCCCTTCTCTCCTTTTCTAAGTTCTGTGCCCAGTTTTAGAGCCACAGGAAAGAATCAATTTACACCACTCAGGTGACAGTTTCTAGCAAAATCTGACTCCTCCCTATGCCATGTGTCCTTCAAGACAATCAGTGTGTCACTGAGATCTACAAAGATCCCAGCTACTCATCACTCCTGCTCTTCCCTGAGCAGCCCCTTGCTCCTGTCACTCACTTCCAAGCCCTCTTAGCACCAGCCTGGTTGAGACTGCTCCTGACAGCGGTGTACGGCACAGCTTCCTTCCCCACTACACCTGCCCTTCCCCATTACACTTCTCCAAGGCATTAGCTCACATCGACAATCACCGAGCAGATCTGCTCTGCTGCCAGCTATGCAGGGACAGGACTGAGTAGGAATCAATATATCCCACAGCCAACTACAAGACAAAGGGAGATCAACATTTCTGTCCTTTGAGAGAGTCAGGACACTGGGAAAGAGAGGCAAAGGGGCTGAAGGAGGGGAGCTGAATCTGACTAGGCTCAGTAGGGTGCCTTTGTGGAGTGCCAGCCCTGAAATTATTGTTCTTTCAAAGTCAGAGAAAAAATTTAAATGAGACAAGTTGTTCAAATTAGTCCATCTTCTCCATAGGGAAAAGTGGAACCAGCTTTGCCAACATAGCAAGTTCAGCCAATAAACTGGGTTCTCCCTGGCTTTGATGTTAAACAGCCTATATAGCCATGGTGTTGGCAGTTTTGTCACACTTAGAGCTGGAGAGCAATCATTAGGGCTGTCCTCAGGGGAGTGGCCTGGGCTACCATATTGGAAGCAACAGGATGGTCCATTGATTGCTTTAGCTGTGGTCTTATGCTAGGAACTTAATTATTAAGAATAAACAGGAAGATGTCCTCTGCTCTCATGATCCACCATATGAGGGTAATTTGTTAGGAAAAAAAAGACATTTAAGAGCCTCTCTTTAGGGTCTCTTAGGCCCACACCATCCTCCAAATCTAGGTGAGAGGCTCCATTCAGGTGAATGGGCTAAAACCTAGGACTATAACCAGTCATGTCCCTCCACTCTCCCTCCTCCTGTTCCTCACAACTTAATTAAGGCCACAGCCAACATCCCTGTTGCCTCACCCAGAAAACCCAAGCCCTACTTTGTCTCTACAATTAGCACCTCCTATTCAATCTGTCATAAAATCCTATCAAATCTGCCTTCTAAAAGTCACCTGACTCTGCTCTTTCTCCCCTTCCTTGTTTCAACCCCAGCTTGGGCCACCATCACCTCCAGTCCATCTGCACAAGCCCAGAGAGGTATGGTCTTACAATGCAAAGAGAATCATGTCGCCCTCTTCCAGATTAAAATCTATCAATGCCTTTGCATTGGCTGTCATTAGGATAGTCTAAACTCCTAACTCTGGCCAGCAAGGCTCTTCATGGTCCAGCTTTTGCTAGTGTTTCCAATCATATCTCCTTTGTATTTATAATTCATCCCTCCACACACCAGCCCACCTCATCCATACAAACACACATGCAAACACATATACACTCCATGATTTAGCCACATTAAATACTCAGCTCTTTGAATGAACCACACTTTTTTCCTTACCATGCTGAATACTTTTCCCTTACCTTGTAGGATACTCTTCCTCCTACTCATTCATTAGTATTTACTTTACAAGTCAGTTTCTCTGGGAAACTTTTCCTGAGCAACTGACCTGTATCTTCAGAGTTGTGAAAGAAGTTTCACGCAAGACATAATTATGATGGCAGATTGCATTCAGATGCATTTCATTTTAGTAGCATCTCCTATTTCCATACCTGGTAAGTAACTATGGAACACAAATGGCTTTTTATTCTTGCCTCTTATGTCCTCAGCATAATAACCTTCTTATGCAATTCTGCCTTCCTGGGAAATGTGGTGTCCTATAAACTCTCACTATGCAAACTTTGGCACTTTACAGGGATGTAAAGCAATTAATTGTGCATTCTTCTTATGAAACATTTAGTTGACTCAAATTGCAAAACAGAAGAGATGTGTATTTGATGGCAACTATTTACAAAAGGAGTAATACTTTTGCCACCAGATGATCATAATTGCACTTCACAAAAACTGGACGATTTCACCATTATGTTGTTTTTTTTTTTTTAAAGCCTCTTTGGTAAACACAGCCTCTGGCCTTGCAGCCTTCACTAGCTAGCTCCATTTGATTGCAATTGTTCATCTTCATTAAGAGCTTCACCTGTAATTGAGTGTATTCAAGAGAAAGCTTGGTGGGTATTTTAACACAACATGTAGTTGCTTTCATGCTGCAAATCAGAGATTCTATCCTGTTGATTTTGCTCATTCCTAAGTTATTTCTTTGACTTGGCCATTTGAATAAATTATATTTGGATCCGTCCTAAATGGAAGCCTAGTATCCAAGATATTATTTGATCAATATCTTAAGAGTTTAATGGTCTACATTTATTCTCCTCCATTTCCGTTTCACAGATATGTCTTAAACTTCAAAGGCCTTCCAAGTAACTCAGATGTACTATAACTTATCCTATTACCTGAAAAAGATGGCTCACTCACTGAGGTTTGGAAATATTTAGCTCTATAGAGACTCAAAGAATACATGTTAGGCTCTTTCAAGATGCACAAAAGAGACGTGCTCAGGTTATTTGTAAAAAAAGGTCACGGGATTTCTCGTACATGTTTATTAACCAGAGTTCTTTTTATTCCCTCTTCATTATGGTAGAGGCTCCCCTACCAACCTCACTCCCTGGACTCTCTTTTCCTTATTCAAATAGCAAGGCTCATGGCATTCACTCCCTCAAGGGAGGGTTACTGCAGTAAAAAGCAAAGAAAAATGGTCTGTATGGGTAGATTTTCAAGTTTCTAGTATCCTGAGAGGAAGAGCCAGAAATCAAAATACATGAAAAAGCAAAAGGAGTAAGAACTACTGCCCCATCCCCTGTGTATACACCAAGGGTGGGGAAAGAAGGGTGCTAAGGGAAGGAACCAAAGGAAAGGGACATAGGGAGGTGTGCAATGAGAAGCAGCTTGGAGTAACCATGAGGTAATAGTAACATCAGATCCCTGAGTTGCCTGGCCTCTCCTCCTTCAATATCCCCTGTATTGCCAGCAGCAAGCAGCTTCTGGGGGACTGCTCACCTCTGCAGACTGTCTAGTCCTTACCTGCAAGCAATGCAAACCCCCTTCTCTAAAGAGCCGTGCTGCCTCTCCTTCCCTCATTGCACCCCACAAAGACCTGGCTGTGACCACAAGCAGCACATCCTCAGTGACCCTCTGGGAGAACGATGCCAATCTGGCCCCAGATACTGTCAGTCTCAACAACGTACCCAGTTTCAATAAGCCTCAAAGAAGGACAGGGACTTGGGTACTCCATGGGGAGTAAGAAGGATGGAAAGAAATGTCCCTGCACCTGTACGTGGATGCAACTGAGCTTAAGCTTCCTCAAACCTCACCTCCTACTCACCCACAACCCCCAAGCCAGGCAATAGTAAAACACACTATTAGATAAGAATTCACAGGAAAGCCAGGAAGTGAGCACATCATCCCAATTAAGCCCGGCCAAGCCTCACAGAGGCCAGAATATCATTCAAGACACAATGCCACCAAGAGCAGCTGCCAAGCCATCTTGTCCCCTCAGCAGCTAACTTCTGCTGCTGCCCACTCAGGTGCTGCATGAGAGTGGGTAACGCAGCTACTCTTCCTGTAGCTGAGTCTCTAATTGGTCTCCTCCTGCTGTAACCAACTAATGCCAAGAGTCTGAAGTTCCAGCCACTCAAGTGACAAACTGACAAGGCTGGTTGGTTAGCTCATGAAGAGCTGAACTGAACTCTCAGGCCACACTCCTTTTAGGTCACAGGTCAGCCTATGAGTCAGCTGCCATTGGAGAGAACACCTGCTACTGGTCAAGTCCAGTGAAGCCAAACCCAGATGGAGGACTGTGGTGCGGTGACTATTCTGAGACTTCACAGAAAGAAGCGAAGTAACTGGCAAGTGTTTTCCATGCCAGGCCAGGAAAGGGTGTTGGGATTAAAATGCCATCTGCATTTTCAGTTCCTAAGACACAAATCCCAAGGGTGAATTAATCTAGCCAATGTCACACAATTCATCTGGAACAAAAACAAATGGATCCTACTGTTGTAGAACTAAAAATCCACAAGTATAAATTGAGGGGCATACATAACACTTGTCAAGTTTGTCAAAATTCCAATGCCTTTTTTTCCCGATGTGTCCAGATAGAGATATGGTAGCACTGACCATGCAGAAGGCACAACACCTGAAAGGGAGATGACTTGGATCTCCAATGCAACCAAGAATGCATTAAGGAGTCCATGACAGGAGGATTGCTTGAACCCAGGAGTTCAAGATCAGCCTAGGCAACATAGTGAGTCCCTCTTTCTACCAAAAAAAAAAAAAATTAGCTGTGCATGGTAGTGTGCACATATGTAGTCCCAGCCATTTAAGAAGATGAGGCAGGAGGACTGCTTGAGCCCAGGAGGTTGGGGCTACAGTGAGCCATGATGGCAATGCTGCACTCCAGCCTGAGCAACAGAGAGAGACCCTGTCTAAAAAACAAACAAACAAACAAACAAAAAGCATTAAGGAACAAGGGCTAACTCTCCTGGACTAGCAGGTTTGTAAGTCCTTGGGCCTAGCCAACAGTATCTCCCTCCCACTGGGCAGGAAGGAGAGTACAAAGGCTGCAGCCGGTCTACCAGCCAAAATCACTAGTGTCTGGGCCCATGTGCATTTGTGAAATGGGCTGAATACTGGAGGCCCTTGGACTTTGCAAAGTGCTTCATGTCTATGCAGCGCTGTCTTTAGTTGCCTTTTCTGTACTGGTGAAAGACTGGGTACGTTCATGCCCAAAGATATGAACTTAAACTATTTAAGATGTTTTACAGCCATTTCTGTGATAACTCCTTGAACACACACCCAAAAACCATAGATTCTATAAAATTGCATGCTATACATAATAGGGCTTTGGGGGAAAATAGTGTTGGGACAAAATCTACGAAACTTTGTCACTAAGCCCTAAGAAAAACAATAACAACTCTACAAATATACGGGAACAGTTAACTTCCTACTGGCATTAGCACCCAATGCTACAATCAGTTGATCATTTGCATCTTAACCTGAAACTCCTGCTTCTTCCTCAATGAAATAAGCTCTTGAAGGCATGATGTGCTTCTAACAGAGGCCTGTTTCATCAAAACCAAAAAATATATCCTTCGTTTTAATACAGAAAGAATTTTTTTTTTTTTGCTTTTTTATCTACACTCTCAGCTTCCTCAGATAGCTTAACACACTGAAAAATATCATAGTTCTTAAAGCCAATAAATCAGTCATGGCGTTAAAAATAGACCAAAAGAGTAGAATGGATTCATCTCTTTGTACTTTCTATGAAGATATGCATTAGGTCTCTCAAATTAAAACCAGAGCAGAAATTCTTCACAGCTAGCAACCAAAAACGCAGGTAAAATCCAGATGAAGGAATAAGCATCCCCAGAGCTTTTATCTCATTAAAATAAATAAGGAAAAAAGACAAGGATGAGGGAGGTGAAAGGAGATGAGATCATGTGGGTTCTGTCACATGAACACTAATGGTGAGGAGGTGAGGATGAGGACTTTTTCATAAAGGAATAAGGTCCTCACCATAAATTCAAATTCATTGCCTGCTGTTTCTTGTCCATGTTCCTTGTCAAATCACCTCCTATGCCTCTGTGGTACACACCCGACTATAAGAATCACCCATCTAGTCTAACCCATCAGGCACACATAGGTCAGCTCCCATGCAAGAAACACTCCCTCAGGTGCTATCTCAGCACCAAGGAGAGCTCCAGGCCAATTGTGATACAGGCCATTTGTGCTTTTCCTTCTGAGCAACTAAGAAAAATCCAGTCCATCTCACTCCTTCGCTTAGCTTTTGGTGTGCATGTACTCCAGGATTTCGGTTTCCTATTTCAATAAATTACATCATTCCTCTCCCATATCAGGCAGGCTCAGTCCCACCGCATTTCACCAGAATGCTGTTCCAAAATATGATCCAGATCCAGGCTAGGGTAAAACATAAAAGAATTCAATTTAGAGAAACAATGAAAGGGTAAAGTCTAACTGAGAATGGAAGCTATGGTGACCCATGTATGCCCTGCACATGTTTTAGTATGTATGCATGCATATGTGTAAAATCAATCCTCCACTCACAAAAGCCATTTTATGGGGATAAAACTGTTCATCTTTCATCCAACAATTTGAAATTGAGTTATTATTAATTATATACTAGGCAGGTTTTCTCTCAGTTGAAAACATGAGCAATTGAAATTGTAATAGAAGCACACCCACATTAGCCTTCCATTGTACTTGTATCGACACCTATTTATTTCTTCATGAGACTTGTTTTTCTCTTCCCCTTCAAAAAAAGAGAACTTGAAAATAAAATAATGGCATAACAGAAAGTAAGCTGTGATTCAGGTTGCCTTTTTATCTTCTTTTATTTCAAAAGAATGATCTGGAACAAGGAATACTTTTGTGAGGGAAAACAGATGATCCTCTAAGAGGACTGCACAGTGTGTGAGTATTATTGATTTTTCTTCCTAAGTCATTTCAGCGATACAATCTTAAGCTGAGTGACCATCGATAGTAAATGATTTCCAGCCAGACACTCAATCGTCAGACCTGCTTCTCTCAAAGGCTTAGCACTTCTGGTGAAAATACATACATGGATTTTGAAGCAGTAATAGTGTGTGATAGATGTCGTCAACTTCAGAGGATTTTTACTTATTATAATAAGCCCTATAACTGGAATTACAAACAAGAAAGTAAAAGGAAACCATAGTTTCTGCTAGCTTTAAAAAAATGTCTTTCTTCAGGGCTTGGGAAATTGCAATAAGTAACTAGATCTGTTGCTTCCTAAACCTTAAAGCCAAAAAGGAACAATATTAAATCACCCAAGATCAAGATTTTTTGTAGCAAAGAAATGTAATGAGACTACATGTTAACTACATGAGTAGCAGCACCACCACCTTGAGAGATCAGATGTCGTGATGTGTGGGCAATAGGGTTCAAGGGGTATTTTCTCCAATCCCTGGAAGTTCCCACTGAAGCTCCAACCTAAACAAAATTCAAGCCAAAATTCTTGAAGAATTCAACACCAATACTTTTCTTGAATTCTATAAAATGCTAAGAGTTTGACCACAAAATTCAAGTTTCAACACAACTCTTAGAAAACCAGTAACAATAGCCCAAACCTTCAGCCTTCAGTTAAATGTATAATTTCCCAACCATACTTGTATCGACTCCTAATTACTTCTTCATGAGACTTGTTTTTTTCTACCCCCACCCCAAAAAAAGAGAACTCGAAAATAAAATAATGGCATAACAGAAAGTAAGCTGTGATTTAGGTTGCCTTTTTATCACTTTTTATTTCAAAAGAATGATCTGGAACAAGGAATACTTTTGTGAGGGAAAACAGATGATCCCCTAAGAGGACACTCATTGGGGTTTCTCTCTCTCTCTCTCTGTCTCTCTCTCTCTGCCTCCTTCTCACTTCCACTGCCACCTCCTCGTTACCTCAATCCTTAGGGCCAAGATGATTCTGCCTGAGCTTATGTAAGTCCTTGGAAAATCGGAGTGCCAGTGAGCTACACTGGATCTACCTAATGAAAAGATAACACTTGACTGAGTTAAAGATGGAGACACTTTAAGAACACAACTTGAGGTTCTAGTAGGTTCTCCCAAATCTTCTGTAGAAAGAGTAGTATTTAAATGCTTAATCAAAGTTGCAGACATTTAGCAGCGAGTAAGAAAACTCAACAGGATGCCCCACTAATGCCATTTTCCCTGAAAACCCCACAGTGCTCATCCTTGTCACCTGCATATGTAGCATTTCCACAGGTTCATGGGCTTATAAATTTAGCCATTCAGCCGGTCAGATTTTACCTTTGTTTACTGAGACCCACATCCACATGCAGCTCCAGTTCCAAACCACTTATCATCTGATATCCAGTTGATCAATTTAAATGACCATTAACTTCTCTATAGTTGTGTCTCTAATTATAATGATGCTGAAACACTTTGAAGATTGTCTTGACTTCTTTTGCACTTATAGCTTTAACTTCCCAAATCCCAATTGTGAAAGTCTGTCCCCCAGAAAAGGCCTATGGAAAATAAAGGAAAGATAGAAGCAAAGAAGTGGGGTGCATTTTCTAAACTCAAGGACTGGTTGTGTTTGGAAAGTCTGTTTCTCTCTTTTCTGAAACACAGAAGAGCCAAAAAACGATAAACAAACCAACAAACAAAAATCAGGCTGGCCAATTTATTGCAAACTGGAGGTAGTATAGGGGTTGACAGAGGTGCTTGGCTGGAATGATGGACAACATGGAAGGGTGCTCAGGGACGCAATCAACAGATTACCTCCTGTTCCCATTTGTGGTAATTGTCATATAATAGCTTGTTTAAGTCTTCTTGCAGGCCTTAATTGCAGACTGGGTTCTCACCTTTGAACTATAATCCCCTAGTTTTAACTGTAAACAATAAATTGCCTTTGAAATGCTTCCGCTTCTCTTTGCTTCCATCCTCTCAAAATTGAATCTGCCTCAGCTTGACATCTAACAGAAGGTATAGCAGTGAGGAGAGAAGCCAGCGCAGACCTTGGAAGTGACCTCTGAGCTGAGCTTCAGTGAATAAGGAATGCCGACAGAAGGATCTAGAAAACGTTGCATCAACAAACAGCAGCCAGTTCACCTACCTCTAGTGGCCATTTTCACTCTGACCTAACTTTCCCTCCACCTTCATCCTCTCCTACGTAAAGGCCTCTGGGGGAGGGCAGTATTGGCCATCTAAACAATTAAGTTTCCCAGAGCTTGTGCTAGGTATTTCTTTTTAATTGCTTAAAGGCCTCGAGAAATAAATGTTATACCACTGAGGTCCTTCAACTTGTTCTGGTGTGAGTCAAGAGCAGATCTCTCCCTCCACTGCGTCCCCTTCCTATTTATTCCTTTGTATATCATGCGGAGCCATTAATCACTCCAGCTCCTTCTCATAGGAGATGTGGGAAATGATAATGTTTTATGTGAGTAATTAATCCTGTGGCAGATGTGGAGTTTCCAAGACTACTACCATTAGCACATTGATAGGCTTCGGAACACATCTTCCAGCACTGGTTAGTAATGATTTTAATATGCTAATACTATGTTACTCATAAACAACGAACATTCAGTCCTTAAGTTTTACATAAGTGCTATTATTTGCAGAGGCTTTCTTTCCAGAGAAGACTGGTGATGAAGTTTTTATATTCTTAACGCTGCTGTTGAATAAACAGTGTCCAATTAACATACCAGCTGGAAGTACCCCATTTCTCAGTTCTTTTTCTTCCTACAATATTTAACATTTATTTGTAAAGTGAATAAAATAATTCAGAGTAAAACTAACACCCATTTGGGGAAGAGAAAACAGGAGTTCTAGGGTGGATTATTTTTCTAGCAATGTGGCTTTTGGTCTTGGAAATTAGAGCTGCAAAAGGAAATGCCGGAAAAAATACCGGCTGTATTTAATAATTTTAAAACATTTCCTAAAAATGCAAAGCTGGTGTATACCCCGTACTCACTTTGCCTGGTGGCCGCTAAGTAGTTTTGTCACAGGGTAAGCTTGTGTTCTTTGATTCGCTATTTATCCAGAGCTGACACAGTCCACAGTCTGAAGCTTGCTTTATTATTTCCCCCTAGTTTAGGTAAGGTAATAATCCCCAGATAGTCCCAGTACCTTCTGTCTACCTTTCTTCTTGTCACATTTTCCTCTCAAATATGTTTTAGTGTAATAATAAATTGCTATCCACAGTAAACGTGCTTCATCATAATTTTGCTTCATGCTGAATTCGTAAACTGGCCACAGTCATTGACGGGCGGTCTGTAACAGCAACAAAACAGAGCTGCTGCAGAAACTGACTCAAGGTCAAACCCTCAGTGTTGGGTAGTACAAAAGCACTGCCTCTCAGAGAATGCTGCTTCTTATCATTTCGTGTGTAACGTGATAAAAGGAAATGACTCCAGGCATAAGAAATAATTTTTGTAACCAAGAGTATTTTTTTTAAATAATCATTTTAATCAAACAAATTGGGAAACCATTTTCCTGTGGGTTTAGACAGGGCACCAAAAACAGAGGGCAGAGGGTACCTCAAGAAACTAGATGAATGGATTCCAGCATGGTCAGCCGCTATCAGTCATTCCTGTTAGGCCAGCACCTGCAAAGGAGAGCTTCATTGGAAACTTCTCCTCAGCAACAAACACACAAACCACACAAACGGAGGGTTTTGTTTGATTTGTTTAGGCAGCTATGTTACGTTTCATGAACAAAATGATCTTTTAGAAATATCATGAAGACCAATCTTTTTTTTTTTTTTTTTTTTTTTGAGATGGAGTCTCACTCTGTCACCAGGCTGCAGTGCAGTGGCATGATCTCAGCTCACTGCAACTTCCGCCTCCCAGGCTCAAGCGATTCTCCAGCCTCAGCCTCTCGAGTAGCTGAGATTACAAACGCACACCACTACACCTGGCTAACTTTTGTATTTTTAGTAAAGATGGGGTTCTGCCATATTGGCCAGGCTGGTCTCCAACTCCTGACTTCAAGTGATCCACCCACCTCAGCCTTCCAAACTGCTGGAATTACAGGCGCGAGCTGCCGCGCCTGGCCCAATCATTTAGATACACTGCACAGCAATGCCGCAGGCACAACACAAATGAGAGTCCTACTCCTCCCAGGAAAACAGCTAGGAGATAGCGTCCCACAGGCAAGACATTCCTCTCTGCCGACTGCAGATCCCGGAAGATGCTCCTTTCTCTTATCCCTATTTCCTTTGTCTTTTATTCCAAGGAAAAGGCACTGACATTTGCTGAGTGTCTACGAGTGTATCCCATAGCCCAAGCACTCTCCACCCTGATTTAATCCTCAGAACAACGTTATGAGACAGGAATCATTTGCTTCATTTCAGATGAGCCCCTGCAAGGAAAATTAAATTGTTCCAGGCCCAGAGTTTCAAATCCAGTGTTGTCTGGCTCCAGACTCTGCTTTCATTATTTCCTCTTCTCATCTTCTCAGCACCAACTGTATTTCCTGGAAACTATTCTTGAGACTACAGTATGATAACGTGATTCCTGCCTTGGAGGAAGTCAAAGTTTAGCAAACAATTTGAAGTTTATTCTTGATATTATCAAGAAATATTTTTGCCATACAATTTGCCAGAGTCCATTTAAATTCAAATCTTCATTGGTATAATCAAAATTTCAAAATTATAGTCAACTTAAAAGTTTGGATTTTTTTCACTCCTGTTTTTAGTAATTCTTCTCTTGAACAGAGTGAGAGGAGTGTGCCACTGTAATGAGATAATAGGAGCATTCCCCCGAAACAGGTAGAAATCTTCTGATGAAATTCATCAGTTTTAGTGACTTAACTATAAGCATATCTCAAAGACTGAACTGTTGCTCTATGTTATACACCTAAAAGGAAGTAAGATGCCTGACTAATGACGAATTAGAATTACATTATACCTTTTGCACAGTTAATTCTTGCCTTTACAAATTCTTTTCATTGCATTGGTCTCATGTGGATCCTGTGGACTTATGTGAGAACTGCAATCCTCTTCTTCTATCGGTCTATTAAAGGCAATTGGCGTTGCATTTCATTGCCATGGGCTTTAGAAAATGTACAGTCATCATCCCAAGATGAGGTTTTTACATTCTTTCACTCACCCTCTTCTTAGCACACTCAAATTTCCTTAGTATGCTGCTTCCTTAATTTAGCAAATGATGATTGTGTACCCACAATGTGCTAGGTAAGGTGCTAAGAAACAGTGATAAAAAAAGCTGACAAGGTACTTTCTCTGGTAGAGTTTATATTCTTTTCCTTTTTTTTTAAGACAAGGTCTTCCCCTGGGCAGGAGGTCTTTCCCAGGTTGGAGTACAGTGATGTGATCACGACTCACTGTAGCCTCAGCCTCTCGGATTCAAGTGATCCTCCTGCCTCAGCTTCCCAAGTAGATGGGACTACAGGCACACACTACCATGCCCAGCTTATTTGTTTATTTTTGACAGAGAAAGGATCTCCCTATTTTGTCCAAGCTAGTCTCAAACTTCTGGACTCTAGCAATCTACACACCTCAACCTCCCAAAATGCTAGAATTACAGGCGTGAGCCACTCAGCCCAGCCTAGTTTATATTCTATATCGGCAAATATATTTAGTAAAGGGCAGGATAGTAAATATTTTAGGCTTTGTGGATCATACCATCTCCAATGCAACAATTTGATTTTGCCGTTGTAGCACAGCAGCATCCATAGACAATAGATAATTTACTAAGACAGCAGTGTTCCAGTAAAAGGTTATTTATAAAAACAAGCAGTGAGCCAGATTTGGCCTGTGGACCATAACTTACTGATCCCTCTTCTATTAGATTCCATGTTGTTACTGGTCTCGCTTTTTATTATATGTATTATTAAGGTAAACCTGATATTTTCAATTAAACTTTTTATTTTCATATAATTATAGATTCACATTAAGTTGTAAAAAATAATAAGAGGAATTCTGTACACCTTTCTCCCAAGTGGTAATATCTTTAGAAACTACAGCACAGTATCACAACCAAAATATTGACACTGATGCAGGCAAGGTACAAAATATTTCCAATATTACAAAAATCCCTCATGTTGACTTTCCATAGCCACATCCACTGCCCTCTCTACCTGCCCTCCTTAACCCCGGCAACAGCAACCACTAATCTCTATTTCTATAATTCTATTTTTCTAATTTCCTTCTCATCTCTATAACTTTGAAGGGTAAGAACACACATTTTTCCTTATGATTTCTGTTAACATAGAACACAAAGTCACGTCTTACTCTGCAGTTAGATTCTAAAACTGATAAATGAGTTAAAACTTAATTGTATATAAGAAAACTTAATCTTAACAATTCTTAGAAAGGCACCACTTTGTAGATACACGTGCCAGCTCATTCGAAATAGAGTAGAGCCTGCACTTCCTTCAGCGGTAGACCAGATGGCTTTGTCTCTGTTGTGGCACCTACTCATACTCAGATCATGTATCTTTAGTCACTGGAATTGCATTCAGCACTTCAAGAAAAGAAGCATGTGGGAACTGAGGCTACCAAAAAAACGCAACAGCTTCAGCTTCCTATGTCAAGTGCTTTATGCCTTATATGATGTCCATTGAGTAGAGTATCTTCTCCATCCCTCACTGTTTTCTTTTGTTCTTTAAAGCAAAGCACATTATGCATAGTATTAAATATATTATTGAATTTTTTTATTATCACTGGAGGTTTTACAATATTATTCACTGTATTACAATTACAATTGTAATACAATCACTGTATTACAATTATTTGCAATATTATTCTTGGTAGAGCTCATCTGACTCAGTAGAAATAGCAAAACTGCTGTCTGCTTCTATGTAAGTTCCATCTATTGGGTTATACTACTTTAGTCAGCTGGTGTCTTACAACTGCATCTGTTACTTAAAAAATAAAATTACAAAACACTCTTTCCTTTAGTAGACATTATATAGCTTTGTTATTGTAATTTTGCGCACACTGCATGAAGACTGCTATCTAAAATTGGGCATTTGTTTTGTACATTAAGAAGACAAATAGGTTTGATTCTTGTTTTATTTATTTTTTATCTTCCATGCAGTACAGAATGCAAACATCTATAGAAAGAATCAATTCTCTCCAATACTAAGAGCTTTGTGGTCTTTTTTTTTTGACTTTGAAAGACCTTGGCTACTGTAAAACAAATCTTTTTTTTTAAAAAAAAAAAAAGCAAGCATTATTGAAAGGGAGCACTCTGGTATGCCAAGTTTTCACCCAGGGGGAATTTTTACAGTCAAGTTACAGCCCTCTTAAAATAAGGCTATAGTAGAAAACACCAGTAGACAAACAGTAGTCACTTTAGAAGTTGTCTTTAATAGCAGTGTAAGCATTGGCTATTTCTTCCTGGGAAATATTTGGAATACCTAAATGTGTTCCATCTTTACTCAGCCATGCACCTTCTGAATAATTTCCTAGTACAAGTGGAGGTTTGTGACTAGGAGAACAGCATGGGCTGTCTGGAATGCTTCCTCAGATTTCTGCAGTAAGCCTATGCCCTTCACATCAGTTGCTCTTAACATGAAAGAGACTTGATTTAACTTTTGCCCAGCAGTACACCCTTGGACTGCTATGAAATGGAAGCTTATATTCAATGCATGAGCTTCTGCCTCACAGTCTCAGCTTTCCCCAGGGAGCGCGAAGCCCTCCCTCCTTAGCCTTTGCCATGCTTGGTGGTTGTGGCCGTTTCAGCATGTATCTCAGGCTGCCTTATAGAATCATTTCTGGCGCACATGTCCATTTTTCCCATCAGATTCCATGCTCCCAAGAACAAGAACATTATTCTCTACAGCATCCAGTACAGAGCTTGGCACATGGTAAGCGCTGAAACAGCGTATGTGAGAATAAAGCCCCTGAGAGATGTTTACTGCTGTAAGTGAAAAAGGTCTGGGATATCAGATCTTGGTAATACATAGGACTAGGGACACACTGATCCTGGGTAAACTACAACAACAACAGGTTTTTAATGTAGTGAGGGGAATATAAAAAAGTAAGAAAAAAATTGAAAGCGATAAAAAGGAATAAAAAAGGAGTAGCAAGCTGAAACTGAAGCCAGATAGGTGAACAATATCACCAAATCTGGAGTTATCTTAGAGTAAATTTCAACAGTAGCAGAGGACTTGGGTGGCTAAATTTTGTCACTGCTGCAAGTTGAGGGAGCTGAATCTGGGCAATATGCATTAGTATGAATCCTCCCAAAAAGCTAAAGAGATCTAAGGTTAGAAGCACCCCACTGCCAGCTCCAAGAAGGAAACAAATTCTCTCGGAAAGAAAGTATTGCCAGTTTAGTCTCACATGATTCCTAGAGATTAAGTTGAACAAAATAGGAGCTCAAAACAGCAACACAAGGAAATGAATTATCAACCACACAAGAAAATAATCAGCTATAAGTGAATTTAACAGAAACAAAAATCCATAAAGTTAGGGTATTGATGATTTTACTATTGGAATAATTCTAAGATAGAGAATATAAAATAGGTATGACATATTTCTTAAAAATATATAATTTTTCAAAAACAACTTTTTATTTATCAAGCAACAAAAGACCTTATAAAATTATCAGACAGATTTAAATAAAAATCAAACCAACTTTTAAAAATAAAAAAATACAAGCACTTAAATTTAAATCTCAAAGTATTGGACAGTCGATTATACACAGCTGAAGAAAAAATTAGATAATGGTCTAACAGATATTGAAAAGTTACTCACGAACAAATGGAAGTGCGCGGCAACACACCTCGCAGCCCACCGGACTCCGCCGCCATTTCCTCGCTAGGCCTAACGGTTCGGCCAATCCCAGCGCGCATCCAGAAGGACCGAGGCTCCGCCAATCGGAGGCCGCCGATTTCGACCCTTCGCCTCAGCCCGGCCCAATCCAGGCCCCGGCCCCGCCGCCCTCGGCCCACGCCCACGATGCCCTCTCTCCTCCCTCTTTGTGCTTCTCGCGTCGCCGCCGCCTGCCGCGTGAGAGGACTGGCTCCGCGCGCTACGGCGGCGGCGCAGTCGGGTCCCCTCCCCCCGGGAGACTTGCAAAGGAGAAGCCGTCGCCGCCGAGGAAAAGCAGCTGCCGGTGCCGGTCCCCGGGGGCGCCATGGCGACCAGAGCGAACGCCACGCCGCTGGACTTCCCAAGTAAGAAGCGGAAGAGGAGCCGCTGGAACCCAGACACAATGGAACAGAAGACGGTGATTCCGGGAATGTATGCGGTTATTCCCGCTGGACTTACTCGAGAACAAGAAGGAGCTTACATAGTGCAACTGCAGATAGAAGACCTGACTCGTAAACTGCGCACAGGAGACCTGGGCATCCCCCCTAACGCTGAGGACAGGTCCCCTTCCCCTGAGCCCATCTGCAATAGCGAGGGGAAGCGGCTAAACACACGAGAGTTCCGCACCCACAAAACGCTGGAAGAGGAGCGGCACAACCTCATCACTGAGATGGTTGCACTCAACCCGGATTTTAAGCCACCTGCAGATTACAAACCTACAGCAACACGTGTGAGTGATAAAGTCATGATTCCACAAGATGAGTACCCAGAAATCAACTTTGTGGGGCTGCTCATTGGGCCCAGAGGGAACACCCTAAAGAACATAGAGAAGGAGTGCAGTGCGAAGATTATGATCCGGGGGAAAGGATCTGTGAAAGAAGAGAAGGTTGGGCGCAAAGACAGCCAGATGTTGCCGGGAGAAGATGAGCCACTTCATGCCCTGGTCACGCCAATACAGTGGAGAACATCAAAAAGGCAGTGGAACAGGTAAGAAACATCTTGAAGCAGGGTATCGAGACCCCAGAAGACCAGAATGATCTACGGAAGATGCAGCTTCCGGAGTTGGCTTGCTTGAATGGGACCCTTCTGGAAGGCGACAACAGGATCTTAAGACCCTGGCAGATTTCAGAGACCTGCAGCATTACCAACACCACAGTTTGTACAAAGTGTGGAGGGGCTGGCCACATCTCTTCAGACTGCTAATTCCAAAGGCCTCGTTATCCCCAATCAGCTCAGGATAAACCACGGATGGATAAAGAATATTTGTCCCTCATGGCTGAACTGGGTGAAGCGCCCGTCCCAGCATCTGTGGGTTCCACCTCTGGGCCTGCCACCACACCCCTGGCCAGCGCACCTCGTCCTGCTGCTCCCACCAACAACCCACCTTCACCGTCTCTCATGTCCACCACCCAGAGCCACCCAACCTGGATGAATTCTGTCACTTCAGAGAGTCGGCCTTACCACAGCATGCATGAAGGTGGTCCTGGTGGGCCCGGAGGCAACCCCCACAGCTTCCCACACCCGTTACCCAGCCTGACAGGTGGGCATGGCAGACATCCCATGCAACATAACCCCAGTGGACCCCCACCCCCTTGGATGCAGCCACCACCACCTCCGATGAACCAGGGCCCCCACCCACCTGGGCACCATGGCCCTCCTCCAGTGGATCAGTACCTGGGAAGTACACCCGTGGGCTCTGGGGTCTATCGCCTGCGTCAGGGAAAAGGTATGATGCCGCCGCTGCCACCGCCTCCCAGTGGGCAGCCCCTGCCCCCTCCCTCTGGTCCTCTTCCCCCATGGCAACAGCAGCAGCAGCAGCTGCCTCCGCCACTCCCTCTGCCCAGCAGCAGTATGGCTTCCAGTACCCCCTTGCCATGGCAGCAAAATACGACGACTGCCACCACAAGCGCTGGCACAGGGTCCATCCCGCCATGGCAACAGCAGCAGGCGGCTGCCACAGCTTCTCCAGGAGCCCCTCAGATGCAAGGCAACCCCACTATGGTGCCCCTGCCCCCCGGGATCCAGCAGCCTCTGCCGCCTGGGGCCCCTCCCCCTCCACCGCCTGGTTCCGCCCCCTCCTCCTGAGCGTCCCATGGACCCTTCTAACTTTGTCACCATAATGGGCATGGGGGTGGCCGGCATGCTGCCCTTCTGGATGCCTCCAGCTACCCCACTGCCTCCACCACAGAACTAGACTAGTTTTTTAAGAAAGTATATAAAGAAGGGAAAAAAAAAAAGTTACTCAATGCAGTGCAGAGAATAGAAAGCATAGAAAAGACTTAGCAAGAAGACGAAGAATTAGTTAATTGAATTTTTAGAAGAAAAGAAGAGAAAGAATGGAGGAGAGGCAGTATTTAATGGTAGGCTGGGCGTGGTAGATCACATTTGTAATCTCAAGACTTTGGTAGGCCAAGGCGGATGGATCACCTGAGGTCAGGAATTCGAGACCAGCCTGATCAACATGGTGAAGCCCCATCTCTACTAAAAATACAAAAATTAGCCAGCTGTGGTGGTGGGTGCCTGTAATCCCAGCTACTTGGGAGGCTGAGGCAGGAGAATTGCTTGAACTCAGGAGGCAGAGGTTG
>NW_016107829.1:824612-826452 GCF_001604975.1 Cebus imitator | reverse complement strand
AAAAAAAAAAAAAAAAAAAGATAATGATTGATGATATTCCATGACTGATGAAAGGCAATAATCTTCAGAAAGAGGATGCAAAACTCATATCAAATATCATAGATAAAACCAAATCTACACCTAGGTGTATTGTAGAATATCAAACAGCAGAATACCAATAACAAAATAAAGGATTATAAGGCACAGAGAGGAAAAATGCAAATCACTCACAGAAAAACAATTAAAAAGAGAAGGTTCTCAAAAATAGTAGTGAAAGCTGGAAGATCGTGAAAGAATGCCATCTGAATGCTAACGTATACAACCATCAACCTAAAACAGGACATTCAGCAAAGTATCCTTTAAGAATGAGGATGAAATAAGGACATGTTTAAATAAGCAAACCCTGATATAGTCTAGTCAGCAGACTTTCACTAATGAAACTTGTATGTATTTCAGAAAATGAGAAAGCTGCCCAATACAGGAGAAAATGAAAAAAATGAAACTGGAAAACATGTATGCAAATTTAAACAAACATTTCATGCAATTATAATGTTGCTAATGTCTGTTGTGATTAGATTAAAAACTAAAATAATGAACAAAAATAAAAGGTGTTTTGGAGACTGGTTCTCAGAATAGCAAATATTTTAAGTTTGTATACGGTTTTGAAAGACATCAGGATAAGACTAACTTTGGACTTTGGTAAGTCCAAATAGTTGTTGGGGTCCAAATACATAGTAATATTTCAAGTGTAGCCACTGCAAAAATAGGCAGTCCGAATAAGTGGAAGGAAAGATAGAATAAGAAAATAAACAAATTCAAATTTGCACAAACAGAAAGAAACACAGAAAAGTCAGGATACAGAAAACTACGAAGTAATGTAAGAAACACAAATTTAAATGGATTACTAATAAAAATAAATGAAAATAATTTCAGTTGTCCAGCCAAGGGATACAGATAGTCAGATTGGGTGGGAAAACATCGAGCTATATGCTAGTCACAAAATAAAGTTTTAAAATGAGTACACGGCAAGATCTAAAGTAAAAGGATGAAAGTTGATAAAGTTGAAAGTAAAAGAAGAAAAAATACGTACGATCACAATGAACCAGTGAAAACAGGGTTAAATATATCACTTCAGGAAAAAAATGACCTTAAGCAGCATACATTTTTTCAAACAAAATGTGTTACCATGGTAAGGGCTCTTCTCAAGAGAAACAAGTAAAAATTCAAAAAAGTGCATGCACCAAATAGGGACTCAAAATGTACAAAACAATAAAGTGATAAAATTGCAGATTAAAAGTAACAAATCCATCATTATAGTGGAACATTTCAATATATATCTCTCCATAATTGGTAGCTGAAGCTGACAAAAGAACGGTAAATATGTAAAATTTAAAATCACAATCAACATACTTGACCTAAAAGATGTAAATAGGATGCTGTACCCAACAATTAGAGAATATATAGTCCTCTCAAGAACACGTGGAACATTACAAAAAAATTGTTCACACAGAAGCCATAAAGCAAGCACCAACAAGTTTCAGATTTTAGCAATAATGTAATCCAGTAGGAAATGAATAATTAGGCTAGGCGTGGTGGCTCATGCCTGTAATCTCAGCACTTTGGGAGGCCAAAGTGGGCGGATCATGAGGTCAAGAGATCGAGACCGTGGTGAAACCCCGTCTCCACTAAAAAATACAAAAATCAGCTGGGTGTGGTGGCTCGCACCTGTGGTCCCAGCTGCTCAGAAGGCTGAGGCAGGAGAATTGCTTGAACCTGGGAAGCAGAGGTCGCAGTGAGCCAAGATCGCGCCACTGCACCAGCCTAGCGCCTGGCGACAGAGCAAGACTCTGTCTCAAAAAAA
>NW_016107829.1:819086-822723 GCF_001604975.1 Cebus imitator | reverse complement strand
AAAATATTGATGTACCTTGCCCATTATAATTCAAAACTCTAAATATACTCTAGGAGTAAAACAGAACATAAGGACACTTATATCATCGATTTGCCCTTGGAAATATTTTTAAAGTGAAGCTGACTTGTATAATACCTCTTTAACGTGAATGTTTCCTTTCCATTGGATTTGAAAAAAATAAGTAAATGCCTTTAACTTTTATTTAAGATTTTTCAGGTGGCCTGGAGGCATGAAAACGAAGACTGCACTAATCTATCTGAAGTTCAGCTACAAATTCTACAGTGTTTCACTCTTTTCTTTTCCCAAAAATGAAATTATTTGACAAAGGAAACAAAATTATAAATATTGGGAACAATCATATCTAAATTGTATAAGACTAAAATTATTGTTAAATTATGTCACCCTTTGTGTCTTTGATTTCTATGTTCAGAAGCAATAAGAAATGTTGCTTCTAGGCCAGGCACGGTGCCTCACATCTGTAAATTCAGCACTTCGGGAGGCCGATGTGAGAGGCTTGCCTGAGTCCAGGGGTTTGAGACCAGCCTGGGCAATATAGAAAGACCCCTGTCTCTACAAAAAAATACAAAAATTAGTCACGTGTGGTGGCGTGGGCCTGTAGTCTCAGCTAATTGGGAGACTTAGCTGGGAAAATCAATTGAGCCCAGGAGGTAGAGGCTGCAGTGAGCCATCATGGCGCCACTTCATTCCAGGCTGGGTGACACAGCAAGACCCTGTTTATTCACATTAGTAAATCTTATGTTATCATTTCAGCACCTTTGGACCTTATACAATTGTGGCTTTTCTTGTCATTGCCAGAATTTTACCTTACAGATCTGGAAATAAACATACACTTTGTGAAATACTGTCTTAAGAAGTCTTCACTACCATATTCTTTTCATGTACACATTTTTTTTATTATTTTTTTAAATTGCATCATGTACACATTTTTTAAGTGCTGGGCTAATCTCAAGTTGATTCACATTAGTAAATGTTATGTTAATCATTTGAGCACCTTCGACAAAGTCTGTAAGCTCCAAACCTTTACCTCTTGCACTAATCAAATGTCTTAAATTCTACGCAAAGAGATCCAGTCCTTTTTCAAAGCCAGTTCTGTCTTTCAGAGTCCCCTGTTGAAGTGCAAATGCTGGCTGGGCAGTGTAATCCCAGGACTTTGGGAGGACGGAGTGGGTGATCATTTGAGACCAGGAAGTTCAAGACCTGTCTGAGCAATATGATGAAGCTGTCTACAAAAATTCAAAAACAGCCAGGCATGGTGATATGTGCCTGTAGTTCCAGCTCCCAGGGAGTCTAAGGCAGGAGGATCACCTGAGCCCAGGAGGTTGAAGCTGTAGTGAGCTATGATTATGCCACTGCCCTCCAGCCTGAGCAACAGAGTCAGACACTGTCTCAAAAATAAAGTACAAATGGCCTTCAGAAAGCAATTACCTCATGAGAGCAATTTTGCATGATTAACTGTCAGCTGAGCGCCGGTCCTTGGCCTACAGAAATCTGAATCAAGAGAGGCCATCAGCAGAGGGAGGAAAAAGGCAAAATGGGTAAGATGCAGATGACTCTGGAAGTAGAAGAAAGGAGGCACATATTCACCAGGAGGAGAGAATCACAGAAGACATTGCCAAGGAAAACCACACTTCTCCATTTCACAGTATTTTGGAGCGTTAGATAATTTAACAAAGGAGCTAAGAGACTTGCTTTGAATGGCAGCAGAACAAGACAATTTTGTAGCAAGGCGTCCAGAAACACCAGGTCACAGGTCACCAGTTCAGCTGGCTTCCACACTATGATTTTGAAACTCTCATAAAAAGTGCGTTAAGCAGAACAAAAGTTTATTGTCCTATATTACTGTACACAGCATTTCTAGAATAATAGATTAGATGCCTCTCGGAGCTTAGAGAGCGAACCATATGGAAGAGAAAGATTCCCCACTGATACCTGATACATGTCTAGACTCCCTGAAGCAACTTAATGTACATCTTGAGATTCAAGCTGAGAGAGGTTTTAATATTTATCTTTCTTAATTATAAAGGTGATACATTTTCATCATGAAAAATGGAGAAATTGAAAATGACTGTAAAACACCATTTCATATTCATCGGATAGGCAAAAATTTGAAAGCCCAATAATAGCAAATGTTATTCAGAGTGAAAAGAAATAGAAACTCTTTTATACTGCTGGAAAGAGTAGATTTTAGAAGAACCACTTTGGCGGGACCTAGTAAAATTGAAAAATGCGTATACTCTTTTTTATTTTCTTTTTTTTGAGATGGAGTTTCCCTCTTGTTGCCCATTGCTAGAGTGCAGTGGCACAATCTTGGCTCACTGCAACCTCCACCTCCCAGATTCAAGAGATTCTGCTGCCTCTGCCTCCCAGGTAGCTGGGATTACAGGCATGTGCCACGATGCTGGGCTAATTTTGTATTTTTAGTAGAGACCAAGTTTCACCATGTTGGTCAGGCTGGTCTTGAACTCCTGACCTCAGGTGATCCACCGGCCTTAGCCTCCCAAAGTGCTGGGATTACTAAACATGCATCACCGCACCCGGCCATGTATACTCGTTAACCCAGATACTCCACCACTAGGTATTCACCTTTGAAAAACTCACCCTTTTACACAACAAAACATGTACAAAGATGTTTGTAGTAGCACTTTTTATAACAATAAAAGTGTGAAACCAATCTATGTATGCCTCAGGAGGGATAGGCATAAACTGTAGAATAATATATAATAGTCAAAATTAGCGAATTGTATCTACAGATATCACTATTATCAAAAACATCTTGCTATATTTTTTAAAAAGCAAATTAGAAAAGGATATGTACAGTATAATGTCATTTAGCTATAATATTAACACATTCTACAATATAAAGACATATCATTTAGGATACATACATAGGAGATAAAAAATACAAGACATATTTCAGAATGATGCACGATATATGGGTTAACTTAGGCTGCCAGTGACAAGAAATCTAATGATAGTGGGATAAATACATTAGAATTACATTTGTTTGTCAAATAGAAGTCTAGGGAAGTTGCTTACATTGAGATGGCAGCTCTGCAGGCATGAAGAAAACAGAATTTTTCTACCTCATAGCTCCACCATCCATAGCCCATAGCTTCTATCCAGTGGTCCAACAGAGTGCCTACCATGATAGCCCTACTCTAGCCAATGTAAAGAAGGAAGCGGAAAGAGAAGGAGCCCTTCTTTCTTTAAGGAATCTTCCAGGATGTTGTACATATAATTTCTACTTTAATCATACTTCACTGCCAGAGTTCACTCAAATGGCAGTATCTGGGAAATGCAATGTTCAGGTACCAAAAGAAAAAACCCGGGCGCAGTGGCTCACGCCTGTGATCCCAGCACTTTGGGAGGCCTAGGTGGGCAGATCACAAGGTCAGGAGTTCAAGACCAGTCTGACCAATATGGTGAAACCCCGTCTCTACTAAAAATACAAAAATTAGCTGGTCGTGGTGGCATGTGCCTGTAGTCCCAGCTACTCGGGAGGCTGAGACAGGAGAATCAGCCTGCTTTACCCTGGGGGGTGCAGAGGTTGCCGTGAGCCAAGATCACGCCACTGCACTCTAGCCTGAGTGACGAAGTGAGTATGTGTCTCAAAAAA
>NW_016107829.1:797579-818346 GCF_001604975.1 Cebus imitator | reverse complement strand
GGCTCACCGCAGCCTCCACCTCCTGGGTTCAGGCAATTCTCCTGCCTCAGCCTCCTGAGTAGCTGGGATTACAGGCATGCACCACCATGCCCAGTTAACTTTTTGTATTTTTAGTAGAGACAGGGTTTCACCATGTTGACCAGGATGGTTTCGATCTCTTGACCTCGTGATCCACCCGCCTCGGCCTCCCAAAGTGCTGGGATTACAGGCTTGAGCCACCAATCCCGGCCACATGCCCAGCTAATTTTTGTATTTTTAGTAGAGATAGGGTTTCACTGCGTTGGCCAGGCTGGTCTTGAACTCCTGACCTCATGATCTGTTCTCCTCAGCTTACACAAGTGTGGGATTACAAGTGTGAGCCACCACGTCAGCCAAAATATATAATATTTAATGACTATCAGGTAATGTCATGAGAATTAACCCCTTATTGTTGAACAAGATGATTTTATAAACGTTAAATAAACTTTATTATGAATTTTCAATGTACATATTTCATCTTCTATCAATCACTTTGTCTCCAGATACTATTAATTTTAAGATAGAAATAGTTATTGGTGTTTCCCATTCATTTAGTTATAATTCATCCCAGAAGCGGTTTTTGTTTTGCTGAGCGATTCACACTGGTCTTTTGTCCAAATTTCTTAGAATCGGTTGAAATCCCCTGAAACCAGAGGTTACCTCATATATTTTCCTGACTCTCCTGGAACTTCTATTGATTTTATGTGAACCCACAAATATGACAGAAAAGCATATCAGGGGACTCTGGCCCTTGGGAATAGTAAGAGCCCACAGTACACTGTGTTCCCATCTCTGCAAAGCCTGAGCAATATTTTGGTACAACTGATGAATGTGGCCAAGGTGCTCATTTTTTTTCCAAATGCTAAGTTCAATTCACTCTCACGCATGCTGTCATGCATTTTTAGTAGCCTTCCATTTAGACAATGCATAAAAGATACCTTCCAAAGTCCTTTAATAGATCACGCTTGTCATGAATGCATCCAAATGTACTTTAGAACTCTGTCTAGATACTCTTGTGTGCCACAATTTAGTGATGCATTTTTAATCTAATTCAAAAAGATATTGGCCAGGCATAGTGGCACATGCCTGTAGTCCCAGCTACTTAGGAGGCTGAGACAGGAGAATGGCTTGCGCTCAGGAGTTTGAAGCTGTAGTGCACCTGTGAATAGCCACTGCACTCCCACCTGGACAACACAGTGAGACCCAGTCTCTTAAAAAATATAAAATAATGTATATATATATATATATATATATATATTATATATATAATAATTACTACAAATTTTGAAAGAACCTACTCAAAGAAAAGCTTTCTAAGAAATTCCAAATTCATTCATTCATTCAACAAATGCTTATCAAGCACTCAATGGGCTCCACTTCTGGCACTACAGAAATGCACAGACTAAACATGGGAAGTGAATATGTAAGTAAACAATTAAGACAATGTGATTGGAGACAGTGGCTCATGCCTGTTATCCCAGCACTTTGGGAGCCCAACGTGGGCGGATCACTTGAGGTCAGCAGTTCAAGACCAGCCTGGGCAACATGGTGAAACACTGTCTCTACTAAAAATAAAAAAATTAGCCAAATGTGGTGGTGCACACCTGTAATTCCAGCTACTCAGGAGGCTGAGGCAGGAGAATCGCTTGAACCTGGGAGGAGGAGGTTACAGTGAACCAAGATCTTGCCACTACACTCCAGCCTGGGCGACAGAGTGAGACTCCGTCTCAAAGAAAAAGAAAAAGACAATGTGACACCTGAGAAGAGCAAGAGCAAGTTTGGGAGTATTTGTTTCAATATGTTCATGTGAGTGTGTTTGTAAAACAAAGACCTGGCCATTTTCTTTGATTCTTTGATACATACTTATTAATCAAGTTTACTAAGAGAAACATGCAGACTCACAGGTTCTGCCCAGAAATTCCATGGGAGCCAGTATCCCTTTCTGCAGCCTCTTTTTCTTCTAGCTATTCACAACTTGCTGTTCCATCCTCACCAACTCCTTTGTTCTTTGTGGATGCTAACTACACATCCCTCACAATCTCATTCTTGGGGGATTCCTCTTTCAGGAAACCTTCTCTGAGTTATGTGATATCCCAGACCTTTCTGGTATTATCTCTGCTACACCCCCAGCAGTGGCTTGTAGAGGTATTTTACAATAAGAAGTACACAGAGGCCAGGCACAGTGGCTCACGCCTGTAATCCCAGCACTTTGGGAGGCCGAAATGGGCGGATCATCTGAAGTCGGGAGTTCGAGACCACCCTATCCATCCTGGAGAAACCCTGTCTCTACTAAAAATACAAAAGTTACCCAGGCGTGACGTCACATGCCTGTAATCCCAGCTACTGGGGAAGCTGAGGCTGGAGAATTGCTTGAACCCAGGAGGCAGAGGTTGCCATGAGCGAAGATCGTGCTATTGCACTCCAGCCTAGGCAACAAGAGCAAAACTTCATCCCAAAAAAAAAAAGCACATAGAACAAATTGGATAAACTGAGATCATGGCTGCATCTGCACTTACTCTACTCAGATGACACATTGTTTTAATTGTTTTTTTACATATCTACCTCCCACACTTTGTGAACACAGATCATGCTTGAATTATCTTTAGCCAGGTTTTCAAAAATGGACGTGGTAGATAAAACCTACAGTAATGACACAATAAATACTTGTTGGGTGAAAGAAAGAATAAATCAATTTGTGTCCTTCTAGCTCCCCCTTAGCAGAGTGCTGAGCATATGGTTTTCAATAAATTTGTCAATTGATTTCCTTTTGTGGTATAAAATTATGAATGTATCACCAGAAACTTTTAAAGTAGGTGTTCTTTTTCTAATGGTTTAGCTTGGTAATTTTAATATATATTTGATTAGATAGAGAATGTTTAGCAGCACGTTTTCCGAATTGGTGGTCATATCAACTTTCCATTTTGAGATGATAGATGTAAAATTTTGTTTAAAAAAAATCTACGGCCCAGTCCAGGTTTCCCAGGAGGCTCACCCATGACAGGACCCATCCACGGATGCCCAGTCTACTTGAAGAAGGCAAAATGGTCCCTGAATGTGTCATCTGACGGTCATTTTTCTTAGACACAAGATGCAGTTCGTTACAAGATACCCAGAAGACAAGATAATGTCCCAAACTTCATCCCTACAAAAACTACAACCCTTCTCAGAAAGAAAAAGATTCTTCTTTTCCCCTACTGCAGGACTCAGTTTTGTTCCTTCAAAAGTCCTAGTTGAGGTCCTCACCCCTAGTACCTCAAAATGTAACTGTGTATGAAGATAAGAAGGTCTTCAAAGAGGTAATTCAGTTAAAGTAGGATCACCAAGTGAGGCCCTAACCCAGTATGACTGTTGCCCTTACAAGAAAAGGAAACCTGGACACAGACTTGTGCATACATAAACGATGACATGTGAAGATAAGGGAGAAGACGCCCATCTATAGCCAAGAAGAGAAGCCTCACCAAAAACTAACCCTGCCAACACCTCAATATCAGACCCTTCAGCCTCCAGAACTATGACAAACTAAATTTCTGTTGCTGAAGCCACCCGGACTGTGGTACATTGTTATGGCAGCTCTAGCAAACCAGTCCGTCTCCAGTGGAAACTCTCCATGTGATCCTCCTGCAACCTGCCTCATTGTCCGTGTTACAATGATGAGCTGCTTGAGACCTCCCAACAGAGTTTACTAAATGGCCTAACAGGAACGTGGAAGTTAACATATCTGCCCCAACCAGCTTAATTGTCCCCTCCCTGTGGGGAAGCATCACTGGACAGCAGCTCCTTCCCCTGCCTGGCCCTGATTCCCTATCATACAATGTTACTGTTTTTCGGTCATAGCATTAAGTTGCGATCTATAATTACCTTGCTTTTTAAGTTGTAATCTACAATTACCTTGCTTTTTGCCTAACAAGAATGTAAGCTTCATGAGGGCAGAGCCCTGTCTAACTCATGCCTGTATCCCAAAGGCCCAGCACAATGCCTCCCACAGAGTCATAGATACTTTTGAATGAGCTATTATTTTTGTTTCTTGAATTTCCTAGGTAAGCACAAGCCCTTTTTTGATATACTAATGCAAAAATAGATTATTTTTTTCTTCATTTTCAATTCATGAAGCTTTTGGAATACCCAGCTGAGAGACCTAGACTTGACGTCTTTAAAGAAAGCCAAAATGAAAGCAGTTATGTCTGGCTCCATGTGCACTAGCCTGCCTGACAGCAATAGTTCATAATATTTTAAATGATGGAGGTTGGGCGAGGGAGGGAATCAGGATGGGAGACCCATCAGAAAAATGATATTGCATTCAGAGGAGTGTTAAAAATGAAGCATGTGTTATAAATAATAAAATACACCCAACTGTGCATATTAAGTTGTAATTTGATCTCTGGCTCCTTCTGACATTGATTAAACCACTCAAAGCTTCCCTCTCATGGTTCCGATGCCACATCTGACTAACCTCCCTTAGTGGAACGTCTACCTCCTTGTTATTAGATGAAATCAGTTCTACATAATTCTGTGTGTGTGAGAAATAGGCAATGAGAGCCACATCACATAAACTGGACAACCGAGATTCTGCTTAAAATTACGTTTCGCCATGTACAAAGATGTGAAAATGTACTTTGCAAATGAGGCACAACGCAGCAGTTGGAGCAAGTAGAGTTTCTGGGTTCTAGATTACTCTTATAAATTCAGTCAAATGTAAAAGAAAAGTGAAGAGCAGAAGCTGTGTACATCAAGTACACAGGTCCTGTCGCTACTATTTCCTCTATTTGGTATTGACTTAAACATTTATTTCTTAAAAAGAAACGGTGTTTTCCAGATGTAATGAGGATGCCTGGACCAGAGTGGAGGAAGTGCCGCTCTGGGTGTCCAGGCAAGCCCTCTGGGCTGCTCTGAATTCCATGGCATGCCTTTCCAATCTTCAGCATAAAATGGCTCTAACAGCAGAAATATCTGCTACTGGTTCTCCCCATCTGACCAAGTAAATTCACTGGAATTATCTTGAAAATCAGTCTTGCTGCTACTAGCTCCACTGTCACTCAGGGCTTCTCAGTCACAGCAGAAGGCCAGGGTGAGCTCTCTGCCTGGGATCTGAGCTTGGGCAGGGGTTTCACCAGGTACATGGAGAATAAACACGAGCTTACTCTTCCATCTATCCACCAATTCCCATAAGGTTCCAAGGTCTCCCCTCCCTTCCAGGTATCTGGTTTGTTCCCTTGGGAGCAATAGGACATCTGCTGAAGCTACCGAGTGTGGTGACTGGTTCTGCCCCAAAGCGCTTAGCTAAATTAAGGAAAGGGAGTCTCAGCAGCCTAAAAATAGCAAATAGAACATGGATTTTTTTTTCTCACCCCCTTCTCCCCTTCCCACCGGTCACTTTCACTTCAGAATGTTTTCTGCTGACATCAAGTTAGGGAACTATCTAGGAGAAGAAGGTCAGCAGGCAAGGAGGAGAGAGGGGAAGAAGGAAGGAGGCAAAGAGAAACAATCTGGGATGAAAATCCTAGACAATGGGCCAGCTGGGGGTCATGGGTCCCTCGACACACACAGACAGTCTTGCAAAAGCGTTGCCCAACCCAAACCAGCCAGAGCTTCCTGAAATTGACAGGCTGGATGGTCAAGGATAGCTTGTGACCTTCATGCCAAAGCAGCAGGAAATCAGACTCACACTTGGATTTTGCTACTTTTTGACGAACTTTCATCAGGAAAAGGATCTGGAAGTGCACACAAAACAGCTATTAACTAGAGTTTATCTGTGAGGGATGGGGTGGGAGGTAGAGGAAGGGATTTAGACTTTTGACTTTACATCATTTCATTAAAAGCAATAGAGTTATAACTGGTTTTTACTTCCTTTTGTGATTTTGAAGCTTTTCATAAGAAATGATTTGCTAGTACAATTTTTGGAATTTATTTTCATTTTTAATTTTTTTTTATTTTGAGACAGAGTCTCGCTCTGTCACCCAGGCTGGAGTGCAGCGGTATCATCTCACTCACTGCAGCCTCCATTTCCTTGGTTCAAGAGATTCTCATGCCTCAGCCTCCTGAGTGGCTGGGATTACAGGTGCGCACCACCACACTTGGCTAAATTTTGTATTTTTAGTAGAGATGAGGTTTCACCATGTTGGCCAGGTGGGTTCGAACTCCTAACAAGTGACCCAACCACCTCAACCTCCCAATGTGCTAAATTATAGGCGTGAGCCACCATGCTCAGCCACTAATGCAATTTTTAAATAAAGAACTATTTTTAAAATGCTTTCACAGGCATGATCACATTTAATCTTCTCCATACCCCAGTGAGATGAGCAAGGTGGTTATAGCTCAGGATTCAGAGTCAACCAGCCTTGGGCTTGATTTCTCTTTTCAAATCCACCAGCTATGGAATCTGAGGGAGGAATCTGAACTGGTACCACAGATGTGATAATAGTACCTACTATGTCAGTGTCTTAGTGGAATTCTGTCAGACATAATTTTTTTTTTTTTTTNTTTTTTTAGGCAGAGTCTTGCTCTGTCCCAGACTGGAGTGCAAGCACACTGTCGTGATGTTGGCTCACTGCAACCTCCGCTTCCTGAATTCGAGCAATTCTCCTGCCTCAGCCTTCCAAGTAGCTGGGACTACAGATGTGCACCAGTATGCCTGGCTAATTTTTGTGTTTTTAGTAGAGACAGGATTTCACTATTTTTGCCAGGATGGTCTCGAACTCCTGACCTCGTAATCTGCCAGCCTCGGCCTCCCAAAGTGCTGAAATTATAGGCATGAACCGCACCCGGCCTTAGATACAACATTTTAACCCTTATAAAAATACTTGGCACATGAGAAGCACTCAGTAATTAGAAGTCATCATCATTGGTCTTGCTATTATCCTAGTTATTAGCATTATTATTATTATTATTATGAGAGAATTTTAAGAGCTAAGTTCCGGGGTAACACAGCTAGCAGTGGCTTAGCAAAAACCAAACCCAAATTTGTTTTGTGGCCACCACATGGCAGGGGATTAAACAGGACTGTTCGTATTATCCCCATCTTGAGTTTCAGACTGGAACAGGACAGCTGGAGCCCTCTCCAGAATCAGCCTTAGAGAGAAAGCCTCATGAGAGCCACAGAGATCTGGACATGGGTCAGCTCAGCCCCAAATTCTTACTGATCCAAATGACAGATGTTTTGGAACAAATAATGCTATCAAAACAACTTTTGGGGGAAAAAAACTGTCTGTGCCTAATGGGCAAAGCTGAAGAGAAAGGTTTGAAGGAAAATTAATATTTATGTGGATACACCTAAAATAACTTTTTTTTAAAGACATGGTCTTACTCTGTCACCCAGGTAGGCATGCAGTGGTGCAATCACGGCTCACTGTAGCCTCAACCTCCTGGGCTCAAGCAATCCTCCTGCCTCAGCCTCCCAATAACTAGCACTACAGGCACACACCACGATGCCCAGCCACCGGCTAATCTTTTACATTTTTTTGTAGAAATGAGGCCTTGCTGTTTTGCTCAGGATGGTCTTGAATTCCTGGCCTCAAGGAATCCTCCTGTCTTGGCCTCCCACAGTGCTGGGATTACAGGTGTGAGCCACTGGCCAGCCTTAAGTTAACTTTTCACTAAAGATTTTATTTGTATTTTTGTTGCCCCCTATAAAGAGAAATGGCAACAAAAAAGTAGTTTGAATATTCCTCAAGTCTTGTCACCAATTTAGTGTCAAAGCGATTCCAAAATTTACTAGTATTTCATTGCACTTTAAGGTCCCTTCAGTATTTTTATTTTTATTTTGACAGTGCGATTGATTGCATCTTCTTAAACATCCATTACATCATTCAGATTGAGGTCTAACCTATGTTTCAGATCTTCTCGGTGTTTCTATTAGGGCCTTAAACAGTCTGCAAAGGAGATTCACGGTGATTCCACCTGATGCCAGGCAAGAGAACCAGGGCTTAGCAGAGAGGGCAACAGGGGGACCCGCTGACCCACGTGGGCGTTTCCTCCACTTGGAGCTAACACCTGGCGCTCTCGTTCATTGTGGTTACTGCTGACCCTTAATGTTTGCATGGTGTTGAACTCTTTACAGAGCACATCCTTGTACATTATTCCCCACCATTCTCTCCACAATCCAATGAAAAACAAACAATATTAGCTCCATTCTCAGCTCAAGAAATCGGAGGCTCAGCAAATTGAAGTGATTTTCTCGAAGCCATGAGGCTAGTACAGAAAGACATGGCATGAACTCCACACTGGTTCCCTCTCCTCTACACTTCGAATGTTGTTTACACCTCTAATTCTTAAAAAAAAAAAAAAAAAAAGGGAGTTTTTCCATTTAACCTCTCCATGCTCCAGTTCCACCACCAACACACTCTAATGCCGCTATACACTCCTCCTCCAAAACCATGAAAGCTCAGGTAATAACAGGCAACAGCAAAATCACCCCATGCTTGTTGGAGTCCTGACAACGTTGACAAAGTCCTTGGCAGGCCCTTCTATTTTCGTGATCAATGGTACTGCAGCCAGAAGCAAGCCTGGCTGGCTCTGAGCTGATCTCTACTATGAAAATGCACACACAGTGTACACATTCGTTTATATTCTAAGCACAGAGGATGAAATAATTCTGCACCGTGTCCATTTTTGTGCTGTTAAGGCATACGGTTGCTTTGCAAGCAAAACAGTAGATCTTTCATTTGCCAGTGACATTCCACAAAGTGCTTATAATTCAGTGTTAGCTTATCAGCCGTCCAATCTCCCACACCAGGGAATGTGTCAACCATCAAAAGGCACAGAGGAGGTGTGCTGCATCTTAATGGCTTTCATTTCATCAGACTTACTTTCTTAAGGGCATTTAATCGATGAGGACAAGTAGTAGGCAGATTTTTAAATAAATGTGTCACTTTAGGTTAATCCACAGCACAGTTGAATATATTTGTTTATGCGACTCCCAAATATGTCCCTCTGTTGCTCAGCAGAATTGATAATCTGTAAATCAAAACATGTTACAAGTAGTTTTAAACTATCCCCCGAGGAACAGCTTTATTTGACCTGCCTGAATGGGAGATGTCCAGAGTTTCAGGTACAAGGGTGTTGAATGTCAGAGCTGCTCAGAATGCCTGAGTGAAATGCCAGTTCCATTTACAACAAAGCTTTCTATTCATTCTTCCTTCCTTTCTTTCATTAGCCAGGTGAATGATGTGCTTTAAAAAGATGTATTTGAAATGACAAAAAGGCTAGCAAAAAGGTGGTAAGCTGGGAAACAAGGAGGACTGCAGGAATCTTAATTTACTCTTTGGGCTACTATTAAATGCAGAAGGAAATAAAATGGAAAGTTGACTGGAATGATACTGATGGGGCTTGTATCACTTTGCATTGATTATACCAAGATACTGGCTTCTGTTTGTTCTCTCCGCTTTTTGCATCCTTAATGTGCCCCAGACAAACAGAAGGGCTGTAATTGTGTAAACTCAGGTCCCATGTCAAATAGAAATTTCTTTTGCCATCCATTATCAGCTATCTCAACTGTCAAAATATGATTGTCACATCTGCTGGAAGTGTATCGGCCAGGTTGGGATGTGAGCGCGGTGTTGTTATTTCAGATTGATTTTCTTAATGCTGGCCATAAGCGTGTCCATGTGCAGGCTTGCAGATCTTTTCAGTCCTTTTAACAAAGCTTGAACTGTGTTGACATTTGTCCCCAGGCAGCAGTGTCCATTCAGAGTAGGACCTCTGCTGAGGCTTTTGTTGGAACCACTTAAATAATGTCTTTCTTCTTTCTTTTTTTTTTTTTTTTTTTTCTTAGAGTGTTTACCAAATAAGATTGAGACTGTATGATCCTTTTGACACTGCAGCTAACGAAAGTTATTAATATTCTGTGGGCTTCAGAGCAAGAATCTATTTAATGGTGTCAAGAATCATTCGAATCCCAGGCACAGCCTTAACTACAGCTTTTTATAGATAGAAAAGGATATCCAGATCTGTATGTGCCTGTGACATTGCAGAGGACACTGGGGGTTGATAAAGGCTCACTGTATTATGTCTCTTTCACCATTTCTTTACAGACAGCCAGAGAGAAGATGGCTTTCTTGGACTTGGGAAGAGTCATTAAACTGCCAGTGCTTGTGAATGAATATCACAAGAAAAGACGATGTGCTTGGTTTTATTTTATTTTACTAAAAATAGTGACATTTACATAATGATGTCTAATCTCTTTTTAGGCCTAGCAAAGACTCTGCAGGTTTTCAGAATGTTGCCTCTGCTTCTTAGGGTGCCAGGACCTCAGAGTTTCTAAGACATTCAGGGAGAGGACCCCAGCCCTAAGTGCACCTATAAACATACATAATAGCCAATTTACAAGAGAGTCAGTCAGAATGGATATTCATGTGCCAGCTTGTAGTACCATTCAGCTTTCAATTCTGAGACAAATTAAATTCATTCTTGTGCATCCTAGTGGTAATGTACAATTAGCTTTCAGAAACTGTAATATATTTTCCTATCATATAGGAGTCTTTAGAAATTTCAAGGGTAACCACTCCAGTCCCCTTAACAGTAATCTTAAGTGTGTATCTCCAAAGTTACATAAATCAAACCACTTGGTAAACCACGTTGTAACCTTTTAAACATATCTCCCTGTTAGCTTTAACATCATTATATCCCATTGTGATGAAAATGGACTTTCTGTATCCAGCGATAATGAAAATAGCCACTTTATGCGGTTTCTGCATGCAATTATCCAGACTTTTCTCAGACTCTAGAGAAATCTAAGCTAATTGCTTTGGGACTTTTCCTGCATTTCCATAAATTCTTTGTTAATTTTTTATGAGAAACTGTTATTGCAGTGGCCCTTAAAGTTCCCATTGTATTCAATAATGTAAAGAAGTCATTATGGAAACAGCGATTTTCTAGTGTCCCTGCCAGAGCCTGACACCTTCTCATCCCTGTGCGTTCTCAGGTAAGGTGGGAGGCGGTTTTTTTCTCACTCTTTTTTCTTTCTGATATAAGTTTTTCTTCATGTGAGTTTACGCAAAGCCAATCTAAAAGCGATTCTATGTGGTGCACGACCTTGTCATTATAGGACAAGAACTGAGTTTGCTTTATCTGACAGTTTGCTCTGGATTTGCTTTTATACCTATTCATCAACCCCCGAAGACAAAGAACTCTGTTTTAAGTGACGGAGGAGCAACTGAATGAGCCAAGTTTCCCAGGGAATTCTCTAAAATTACCTTAGATGTTACATTTGATTTATTGATTGCTTCAAGCCCAGAGTCACAATTTCTGTAGCTTCCAATAAGCACTACCTAAGAGTACCTCAAGCACATTACCAAGATTTTCAGAGATTTTTCAGCCTGATTTTCTCTTTTGAGCTCCCATGGGTACAAGAGCATGCCCTCTGGAACCACTGAAGGAAGACAATCTTCCTTCCCTCTCTTGTGCTTAGGCAGGGCTACATTAAACAGTCAGACCAACCTGCTGCTTAAGACACTAAAAGCAAACACACAGAGAGGAAGAGAGATAAGTTTAGCTTTAATTAACTTACCCAGAATTAGCAATCAGAAAATGTAAAAAGAAGCTCTTTTAATTTCAAAATACTTGCAAAGCTTGTGTTTTACAGTCTTGTACTGCAGTTTTATTTCAAATCACATGAGAGATAGGTATCAATTCATCAATCTAAACTCAAGATTTGTGTAGGTTACTCTATGCACGCTACACCTCAATAAAAATAACATACAGAGAAGGCCCAAAAAGGTCACCTGAATTTGTCATTTTTTTGGGCATCTAAAGGCCTTGCTCTTTATGGGAAGACAATGAGCATTGGGGAAGTTACTCTGTCACTTTCAGCCCACCTTGACCTCTAGGTTGGAGGCTTTGGATGGCTGACTTCTAAGAAAGCGCCTGCATTTCCTGCAGGTTATTGTCTCTTCAACATTATAGGAACTTGGCTATATTTAGGGCAAACTACACATTGACTACAGTACACTCTTCATTAGGGCACACGAGTGGTAAGTATAAAGTGCAGCATAGGCCTGCCCACGTGTGTCCTCAGAACTGACTGTTCAGAGTGTGAAAGCAACAAACTCTCCTTGACATGGGCTCTTTGTTATCCACAGGTAGTTTTGGCAGTCTTCATGTAAAAACTGCCCATTTGCAACATGTCATACATCAGCAAATGACCAAGTGGATTTTCCGAAGTATCAAAACCCACAGGGAGTCATTCAAAGTGTATAAATCTATTCATGCTCTCTTAAGGAAAACAGAAAAAACAAATATTTTCCTGAATGATATTTATTTTCGTGAATGATATTTGTTTAAAACGATTAAAAGCGCTGCTTTTTAGTCATAAAGGCAAAGTTTCTGCACCCCAGTATCTCCCAGGAGCCTTCCCAAGGGGTAACTGTTCATTTTGGCAAGCAGTTCAATAAATCTGTGTTAAATTAGAAATGGAAACTAAAAGAGTAATGTCATTTGGAATATTCTTGGTCTGCTTTCAGCATATCTGCACACTTCACTTGGTACTGAGAAATCCCGAATGGTTCCCAATCTTTGATGAAGATCGTCAAGGCACTGCTGGTACGGAAGATGTTCTGGCTTCTCACAAGTACGCAGACATGGCTTCAACCACACTTCTCTCCAAATCACAACTTGAAATTCAGTCTCTTCTTATCTTTCAATTGGCATTAAGCATTCTTTCAACAGTTTCATAAACCGTTTCTATCAAGAAGGAATTATTGTCTTTAACTATGGAAACATAAGTCAGCTGCATTACATAACAATAGCAGTTGGCCTGTAATCACAGAAATTTGGGAGGCCGAGGCTAGTGGATCACTTGAGGTCAGTAGTTTAAGACCAGCCAGCTAAGATGGTGAAACCCCGTCTCCACTAAATATACAAAATATAGCCAGGCATAGTGGCACATACCTGTAATCCCAGCTACTAGGGAGGCTGAGATAGGAGAATCGCTTGAACCCAGGAGGCGGAGGTTGTAGTGAGTGGCAATCGTGCCACTGCACTCCAGCCTGGGTGACAGAGCGAGATTCCGTCTCAAAAACAAACAAACAAAAAAAACAATAACAGAAGTTATGTTATTTAAGGACATTACCACAAAGGAGTAAGGGTATGCTCTGAAGTCCCTATACTTACCAATTCGTATTTGAAAATTCAAAATTGGATGAGGGCGGAAGTACTATCGCTTGGATATAAGGAAAGCTAGCTATTGAACAAGAAGATATTTTTCTTAACAATAAAATTCACATGGAGCAGTTACTGGCACATCAGCATTCCCTCATGTAATCCTCCTAACAATGAGATTTAGGAAGCGTAATCCCCATTTTACAGGTGAAGAAACTGAAGGTCAGGGAGGTCAAAGAAATTCCCCAAGATAACATAATAAGTAGCAGAGTCGGGACTTCAGCCTCCCCATCTCTAAAACTCACTTTTTTTCCCACTGTGTCACATTCAAGGGTCAGCCCCTCCATGCCCTTTGACCTATAACCTTGACCCATTGTAGAAGAATTGCCCACATGATTCTTTGGACTCCCACAGTATTCTATATGAACTTCTTCTGTGGTACCTGTAATACTTCACTGCTGTTTTTGTTCATGTGTCTGATAGACCATGAGTTTCCTAAAGACAGGTGTCTTGTCCTGTACATCTTTGTATTCCTGGCACTTACTGTGGTACCTGACACAGGCACACATTGATTAAACGGTAATACTGATGCCAAATAACATATGTGAAGATACTCAACTGCTCGCATAAATAAATGCAAATTAAAGCAACTATGAAATTTGAGGGTATTTTTAGCTACCAGACTGGACAATATGTTAGAATATTTTCTAACACTGAGTGTTTTCCAGGATGGGAAACAAACAAGGCCTCTCCAGACTTCACTGATTAGCCTAAAAATTAATACAAGTTTGAACAAATTGTTGGCAACAACTAGCAAAATTTCAAATGTACACATCTCTTCTAGACATCTGTCTTTCAGATATACCCCAAAAAAGTGCAAATACATATGCAAGAATTTATCATAGAATAGTTTGTAATAAAAAAAAAAATGAAAACTTCCTCAATATCCTTAATAGGAAACTGTTTAAATTGAATGATACATTCCTGTGTCAGAATACAACTATCTGAATGAGGTGCAGCCCAGTTGCAAAAAAAAAAAAGATATTTGTGTACTGTGTACTGACATAGAAATAATATTTACATGTGCAGAAATCTCTAAAAAGTTATACAAGAAACTGATAGCTGTGGTTGCCTCCAGGGAGTGGGGAGCTGAGAGAGATTGAGTGGGGAAACTTTTTCCTTTCATTTTATATTCATAGTTATATTAATGGCTTTACAACACTCATGTATTAATTTGATCATAATTATGCAAAAATTGGAATTCGATGAATGACATTTTTGTTTTAAAGTCTGTAAAACATCTGGCTCTATAAATGTCTATTCCTTACACCGATCTATAATGCTTTAAAACCTAATGTGTTGTTCTGAGTAGCACCATGGGACTTGGGGTTGGAGAATCAAGAGTTTTGTTTCAGATCCACTACTTGTATAAATTTATGAAACTCATACTCGACCTATCAGTTCCTTGTTTCATCACCTGCATAACAGGCAAACTATCACCTACTTCATAGGACCACTGACAATGGTGAGTGAACGAACAAACATGAAAGCTATAACTTAACACCAAGCACATAGTAGGTCACAAATAATTATAATGAATGCTCCACGTGCTTTGTTTCCCATAGACACTTTATTTATTAGCCTTCTCCCCATGGGAGGTGCTCAAAGACTAAAAAAATAGAAAATCTAACTCATTAATTTTGCTACTTACAGTAGATGTGTTTAAGATCTGGAAATCAACGAAGGAAGATGACAAAGAAATAGCAGATTAAAAAGAGATTTTTTTTTTTTTTTTTTTTTTTTTTTTTTGTAGACAGGGTCTTGTTCTGTTGCCCAGGGTGGACTGCAGTGGTACGATCTCGGCTCGCTGCAACCTCCACTGCCTGAGTACAAGTGATTCTCCTGCCTCAGCCTCCCGAATAGCTAGGATTACAAGTTCACGCCACCATACCCAGCTAATTTTTGCATTTTTTTAGTAGAGACAGGGTTTTGCCGTGTTGGCCAGGCTGGTCTTGAACTCCTGACCTTAGGTGATACCCCCACTTTGGCCTCCCAAAGTACTGGGATTATAGGTGTGAGCCACCCCGCCCTGCCTTCTTTCTTTCCTTTTTTTTTTTTTTTTTTTTTTTTTTTTTTTTTTTTTGAGACAGGGTCTTACTCTGCCATCCATGCCAGAGTGCAGTGGCACAAACACAGCTTACTGCAGCCTTGACTTCCTGAGCTCAAGCAATCCTCCCACCTCAACCTCCTGAGTAACTGGGACTATAGATGTGCACCAACACACCCAGCTAATTTTAAATATTTTTGTAGAGACAGGGTCTTGCAATGTTGCCCAGCCTGGTCCTGGCCTTAAGTGATCCTTCTGCCTTGACCTCCCAAAGGGCTGGGACTACAAGCGTGAGCAACCGTGTCCAGCTTTTAACAAGATTCATAGTAGATTTTATTGTTTCCACAATGGACAATGATTACTGTTTGCTTTCTAGCTGAGAAAGTTAAGGGTAACAAATCACTCTTCATTAAGGTGACCAACTTGTCCCAGTTTGAAAAATCCTGGATCCTTGATCTCCCCTCAGTCTTGAGGACAGTTGACCACCCTTTAACTCTGATGACTTGCCTGATGCTCAATCTCCCCTCCTCCCCTTCCCCAAAGCTCAGTTTCACCTGAGCTGATCCAGACCCTTCCCCTCGAGGTGCTTTTCCAGCTTGAGAGAAGCCCAGGAGAAGGCCTGGGAGGCCCCGTCCTGTCGGGCAGCCTTACCCATCGGGGCAGGCAGTGCTTTTCTGAAGCCAAGCAGGGTGCCCCGGGCCTCATTTGCATGTCAATGCCCTTTCATTGGTGCAGTGATTTCGTTGCTGGGCTGGTCTCGGAGCTCTGGGAACAAAACGGAAAGGTTTGTGTGTGCTTGTGAATGCATGCCATTCTCTTTGCTTTGCTTTGCTATCTGTCACCTCAAATGGTGAGGGTTAGACAAACAGTTCCTTGAACTGTTTAAAGGAAAACTACCCCTGCCTAAACAAGGCAGGCTTGGATTTTCCGATCCCGGGGATAATGATAAAGAGATTGGACTTTGGCCTGTGAATCCACATTCAGTGCCTATTGAGGGATTCAAAGTGAATTCACTTTTTCTTAAAAGTGGCCACCAAATTAAATGGAGGAAAGGCTTTGTTTAGGTTTGGGTTTGTGTTTCAGCTCCTCACAAGCCTGGCTTTCATGCATTCTGACTGTCCAGGTCAGCAACCAGAATGTGTCTTGCTCCACAGCTGGGCCTCCGCACTGCTTTTCTGGCTAAGTCCAGGCTCACACATTATCCCATCCAAGCATCAGTAGGTATTCAGAGCAGACAATTAGCTCTTTGAAATCAACTGGAAAGCCAGCATTCCTGTGCTCCAGTGGGGAGGCGGGAGAGAAGAGGCCAACTTTTAGACTATTAAAACATCCATCATACAGCCCTTTGCTATCAGGGGCACCTCACAGGAAAGCAAAGGCGACAAAGCAAAGAGTATAAACAGCTGCTTGTTCAAGATTCTGCAGCATCTCTAAAACCTCTTTGGCTCCTGCGCTCCGAGCCCCAGCTGAGTGGAAAAGGGGTCTCCTGTGCATCAACAGTGCTTCAGGATGCTTGTTCTTCTCTGGGCTAACTAGGAATTTTCAATGCCGCCATGCAAGAATGGCGCTTTACTTAAAGACACTGCATTATGTTAAGCAGACAGTCTGTCATTACTTAGCAGCCACACTATACTGTGGATGCAGTCCTGTTGTTTTTATTAAAGGGGTTGTCAGGATCTATAATTCACACATCATTAACCGCTTCATTAAGAAGACAGCAGCCCTGTGGGCCCTAAACTTGTAGCAGTTTGAAGACAAAGCAAGTAAACACTCTCCTTGTCTGAGCCAGAGAGGCGTCCCCCCAGCCCCCCACCGGTGGGAGTGTCTCAAGAAGTGCTGTTTTCTAGGAAGAAAGCTTTTTCAAACTCTGGAGCATAAATGTGTAAAACATATTCACTTAAAACTGATTTGATTTAAGTTAAAAGCATTGCTTTGCAATGAGCTGAGCAATCCCACATCATTCATCAAAACCAAGCCATCACGGCCGCAATGTGTGGTTCCTTAAGCATTTTCATATGCCCTAGCCTTTTTTAATGGAACAAAAAGCAAGACCATGAAATACACAGAAGGGAAAACATCAAAAAATTTGTACATGGCCCATGACACTGGTATTCCTCTAACATGGATTTTACTAAGCATCATTTATATAAACAATGGAGCCAAATCCTGTTTTCTTTCATAATGCATGTTTTCTCAGCAGTAGTACTGCAGATCTTGAAATACAATATGGGGGCTCTGGTTTCCCAGTGAAATCATACGGTTGGTTTATTTCCTCAAAATAAGCTTGCCATATGGAATCAGCCCCAGAGGAGGCCCGGATCAAACAGAAATAGCTAAAGATCCTGCACTGCTTGAACCAGCCAACACAGCCAGTGTGAAGACCAGTCAGCCCTGATGATTTCTTTAGAGTCTTACCACTTGGGTCTCTGTATTAGGCTTTCTCTGAAGTTTTTGTTTGAAGAAAGAATTCTGTAACTAAAATAAGTTGGAAATATACTGTGATGGGACTTTCTTGATTTTTTTACCCTATCAAAACTTTCCTGTTCTTGTTGCCTTTTTTTCTCGGAGCTCTAGTAGGTAACTGGCTAAGTAAACCATACTATACTAAAGCCAATATAAGGGATAAAACATATGTTTATGCTTTTCTGGATAACGTTTGCATTTATACTTCAGCCTTCAACCTCCTAACCAAAGAGAGTTAAGCTTGAATTTCAGGTTCTATGGCAGGGCTACTTGGCAAAATAGCTTTGCTATAGGAATGAAATACGGAAGAGACTTCTCAGTGCTTGAAATCATACCACCTAGCAATTGCCAAGATGATGATTCTTCAGATGTGGTACCCATAACCAGCTACATCAGCACTACCTGGGAATTTGCTGGAAATGCACATTCTCTGGCCACACTCCAGACCTACTCAATGAGAAATTCTGAGATAAGGGGCCCAGTGATCTGTGTTTTTAACCAGCCTTCCTAATGATTTTGATGCACCCAAAAGTTTGAAAACCACAAACCTAGATTCATGTTCTAAGTTGTGTTACCTAGAAGCAGAGCCTGAGATGGGGATTCTTATGAAAGTGATTTACCAAGAGCCAGCTCTCAGTAGAAATCTGTAAGAAAGGAAGTGGAGCAAAGAAAGGAACAGAGACAAGCAAGTGCGTGATGTGAATTCAGGTGAAGTCTCGCCTTGGCCTGATTCACAGGAAGAAGGTTCTAGAGTGCAAACCATGCAGCAGAGTTATCTCCCCTTGAAGCAAAGGGCTGACCTTTGTTATAAGCCCTTCGTAGTCACTGACTATAGGGAGGAGAGACGTCTTCCCCATTTGAAGTCAGTTCTCTGGAGAAGGGAAAGTGGTTGTCATTAGCAGCCGTCAGTCACACAGCTGTGGGACAGGGGGCCTGGATGAGTGCCACTACTACTACTGATATAAAAAGTCAGTTTCAATAATATACAAGCTCCACTACTTTTACTATGAATCAACTAGAGAATGACTCATCTACTCCCTGTCAGTACCCAAGACAGTATTGGATATGCAAATACGAAGCAGGAAACACCTTAAACCCCAATTTAGCACTGAACAGCCACCAGAAACCTAATCCACTTCAGTCACCTTTGAGTGGTATCAACACTGGAATAAAGCTGGTTTCAGAACGTGAAGCCACCCGCCTCACGGTGCAGTCAGAGAACATTTGAATTGCTAGTTCCATACAACATGAGATTTGGATGCTTGCATATCTACTCCTCCTTTTGTGAATAAGGTCACCCTGATTTCCCTTGGTGTACTTGGCCCTTCCCCATTGCGTGCTGATCCTGGTGAAGCTGCACATCACTGTGCCTGTCTTCTGCTAGACAAGGTGCAGGCCTGTGGCTCAGTCTGGGTTGACTGATTGCTTTCCTTGCAATTAAAATCTTAATCAGAGTGATGCAACTCACTATGGTCAGAGCACATTCACAGCAGTGCTTGAGACTTGAAGAAACTCTTTATCAGTTCCTTCTGCCCAGGCCCTCAGAGGACCTTCTTAAGTGGAATTATTCTTAATTCCTCTAGATCCTTCCAGCCACATATCCTGCCAATAAATTCTCTTTTGCTTAAGTGAGTGGGTTTTGGTTGCTTGCAACCAAAGAATCCTGGCTGACACTGGTTTCCAAATTCCTTGAGTTTGATGGTCTATTTTGTTTTAGTGTTATGGTTTTTATTCAGATAAAAAGAATCCTGTTTCCATTGTTTTTACCACATAACGAACTACCTCAAAACTTTGTGGTGTAAAATAGCTATTTCAATATGCTCATAGAGTCTGTGGGTCAGGACATAGCAGGGATGGTTTGTGTCTTCTCCAAATTGTTTTTTTTTTTTTTTTTTTTTTAAATTAGCCAGGCATGGTGGCACTCAGCTATAGTCTCAGCTACTTGGGAAGCTGAGGTGGGAGGATCTCTTGAGCTGGAAAATTTGAGGCTGCAGTGAGCTATAATCGCACCACTGTACTCCAGCCTGGGCAACAAAGCAAGACCTCATCTCTAAGAAAAGTAAAAGAAAGTACATAATGCTAAAAGGCAACTTTATGAACCCAGTCACAATTTTAATGGAATTTCTTCCAATTTCTTTTAATAGCATATACATACATTTAACATAATATATATGTATGTGACATTTCTTCCTACTAGTAATGAACAGGAGCGTTCCCTGATCCCCACAACAGGACATGTGACACGGGTGTGGCTCACCTGTTGGGTCACTGTTGCTGCTCAAACTCCTGCTGGGAGGGGGAGTATGCAGATGAGCAGAGGTAGGAGCCAGGGTAAGTGCTGTGGGCTCCACCCCCGTGTTAGTGTCTAGGGGTGGGTGCCTGCGGACCCTGTATCACAATGCTCTTTTAGCCTTGTGGTCTACAGACAGCTTAAGTGTTAACCAGCTCAGTGGACCATCTGCCTTTTCGCAAGGGCAGAAGGCCAATGTGACAGCTTTCTATATCCTGAGCTCTTGCCCAGCATCCTGGAAGAATCGGGTCACACATAGACTTGAAGGATGAATGAAAGGTTTTATTGAGTGGTGGAGGTGGCTCTCAGTGGGATGGATGGGGAGCCGGAAGGCGGAATGGAATGGGAAGATGATCTTCCCCTGGAGTTTGGCCATCCAGTGGGTCAACTTTTCTTCGACTGCCCCCAGCCAAACTCCTCTTGGCATTCCGACATGCCTTCCCTTCTCTTTTTCTCTCCCACACTGTTCTGCTGTTCACCTGCTTATCTCCTAGTCTCCTTGTCTCCTTGTCTGCTCATCTCCTCTTTGGCTTCTGGGGCCTGGGGTTTGGGGTTTACGTGGATACAGGATGGGGGGTGTGGTCGGCCCAAAAGGCAGCTTTTTGGACAGAAAACAGAAATGCGTCTTCCCAGTTAGGGCCATAGGTCTCCAGGCTTGAGGGTGGGGACGTTGCTGGGAAACCACCCTCTTCTACCCGGTATTTCCCTGTCCATATCAATAGCACTCAGAGACCACACAGATTCATGCATCCCTTCACAATGATACCTGTGTTCTCCACCCTCACCCCTAAGGGTACTTG
>NW_016107829.1:757199-796989 GCF_001604975.1 Cebus imitator | reverse complement strand
AAAAAAAAAAAAAAAAAGAAAATGAACATGGCAAGGATGGCTATTCTGTAATTTCAATAATAAGATTGACTGCCTCTGAATGAAATTTAAATTTAATGCATTTACCTGAAGTAAATCAAATCGAGGCTAAATAAAAATCTAAGTTGAAATTTTTTCAGAACGGCCTTCCAGTTTCCAGAAATGGTCTCAGCATTTCTCTCTGCTCCTCCTTCACTGAGGGGGATTGCAAGTGAGTCAAAGGAACTGAAGTTGAGCTTTTTGGGCACCATCTCTCTTGACATTTTCACACTCTTCCATTTCTTTCTGCTCTTTGGACTTTTGTCCTTGAATTTGATTATTTTAACTTTATTTTTTGTCTTTTTTTTCTTTATCCAAACCACCAAGACTCCATGTTGGTTATTGTGGAGCCATGCACCTTGCCCCAGAGACAAAGAAGCCTGTGGGAACAATCCCGGGTCACATCTCAGCTTCTGCTTCGTCACTGCCAGAGTCACTCTAGTCTAGAAGGGAGGGATCAGGAAACCTCTGTAGCATGTTTTATGGGACTGCACACAAAGAATGCTAAATAAAATGGATGATGTTGTATTGTATACTTTGATATTAACCTAAGAGTGCCAGGGAGAACTTAATTGATTGATGATATACCAAAGATCCATTTGAATTGTGCTAAGCTCATTCATTTCAGTTTTGCTGACAATCTGAACAGAGTATTCGTTAGCATAAAGTCAGTCTCTGTGTAAATGTACTGTCAGCAATGATATCGTAGTCTTTTCTGAGGTGAAATGTAAAAATTCCATCAATAATTTTTAAAGTAAATAAATCTAAATTTAAAAAATTTGAAGCCATCCCTGTGAGCCCTATTGACATGTGTAGGTAACTCATACAGCTCTTTCTTTCTCTTTAATCATTTTGTGACTGGTCACTGTTAACATCGTCTCCAGAGCAACTATTAGTCTGAAAAAAGATATACATGCATATAGAGGGAGTTTAGTGATATGGGGAAGGAGGGTTCTGATCAGAAAAAATAAATTACTGACAATAAAATGTGGATAACTTCTTCACTTTGAGTCTTTTGTATATATGTCACAAATCATGATACATCCTTGTATAATTCATCAAAATATGCATGCAACAAAATTGCAACTGGTGCAAAGGTATCATTAACCTTCATTTACAAACAATGACTGTGTTCTCTTCTCTCTGAATCACCTCAAGTCATTCTATTTTATTTTCGTGAATTGGCCTTTAATCTTCCACTGATATATTTATGTTATGTGAAGTCTGACAAGAGGAGATTACTGAAAATTTTATTTTTCTTTTACACAGCCTACTGAATGATGACTGTATTTGCTCATCAGAAAATCAAGTATAAGAACATTCTAGTATTTGCCACTTTGAGGGACTCGTAAATAGAGATTGGGCTACTCCCCATCTTCCCTTGCCCCATGCACATTCTCTCTCTCTCTCTCTCTCTTTCTCACCACTGGTTTCAGTCTTAACCTAGAAACATTAATCCTGGAAAGACAAGAATTAAACCTAGTAACATTAGTTATTTGGCTTTTCGTCTGAGAGAAGTAGCCAGGGAGAGTGTTGTTTCCTGATATAACACTGATTCACCCACTTTTATGTTGTCAACCAAAGCTGGGACAATTTCTCATAGTGCAGAAAATGTGGCTTGATACCCTTAAATATCAGCTAGCAGCTCTGGGCTTAATTGCTGCTGCTTTGGTACTTGTACCGAATATATAGTTGTGTTGATTTTGAAGTGTTTTTAAGATGCTCAGCAATTGCACAAAGATACTTGATTACAAAAATCAAGGAAGCTATTTCAAACTATAAATCATAGTAAAAATGTAACATCTCTGCCTTATACTAACAAGGTAGAGCGTACCTGAAAAATGTTTGCACATTTCAAAGATGTTCAGACTTTGATACGTCTAAGCCTTATTCTATATGGTTTTTGTTCTTAATATAATACAATTTTACAAGGCTTAGAAGCAAACTGTTAGAAACATATTAAGCAGAAAATATGAATACTTGCATCTTTTTTCTATGTGTGAGTTTTACTCTTTAACTAGATAGCTCCTTGGCATCTTGAAATTTACATCTTAATATATATTTCATGCAACACAAACTACTTATCACAATGTTATATTCAAAATTGTTTCTTTGTAATAAGTCCTTGATTGAGTGGATGCTGATTTTGACACTTCTGAGAGTAGACAGCATTTAGATCTTTTCCTGCTTCTTTGCCTCCCTTCCTTAGCTTCTTTATCTAGTTCTTTTCTTTTTTTAATGTAATTTCAACTTGTATTTTAGATTCAGAGGGTACAGGTACAGGTTTGTTACATGAGTATATCATACAATGCCAGGGCATGGAGTCTGATTGATCACATCACCCAGATACTGAGCGTAGTACCCAGTTGTTACCTGTCAGCTCTTGCTCCCCTCCCTCCTGCCTCTAGTAGTCCCTAGTGTCCATTGTTGCCATCTTTATGTCCATGAGTGCCCAGTGTTTAGCTCTCACTTATAAGAGAAAACATGTAGCATTTGATTTTCTGTTCTTGGCTTCATTCACTTAGGACAACGGCCTCCAGCTGCGTCTATGCTGCTGGAAAGGACATGATTTCATCTTTTTTATGGCTACAGTATTTGATGGTGTACACGTACGATATTTTCCTTATTCAATCCACTATTGATGGACATCTTGGTTGATTCCGTATCTTTGCTATTGTGAATAGTACTATGATTTACATATGAGTACATGTGTCTCTTGGGTAGAACAATTTATTTTCTTTTGGATATATACCCAGCAAAGGGGTTGCTGGGTCAAATAGTAGCTCTGTTTTAAGTTCCTTGAGAAATATCCAGATTGCTTTTCACAATGGCTGAACTAATTTACATTCACACCAACAGTATGTAAGCATTCCCTCTCCTCGATAGCCTTGCCAACATCTGTTGTTTTTTGACCTTTTTTTTTTTTNTTTTTTTTTTGAGACACAGTCTTGTTCTGTTGCCCAGGCTGGGGTGCAGTGGCATGACCTCGGCTCACAGCAACCTCTGCCTCCAGGGTTCAAGCAATTCTCTGTCTCAGCCTCCTCAGTAGCTGGGATTACAGGAGCCTACCACCATGCCTATTTTTTATATTTTTGGTAGAGACGGGGTTTCACCATCTTGGTCAAGCTGGTCTTGAACTCCTGACCTTGTGATCCACCCACTTCAGCCTCCGGAAGTCCTGGGATTACAGGTGTGAGACACCACACACGGCCTGTTTTTTGACCTTTTAATAATAACCACTCTGACTAGAGTGAGATAGTATCTCATTGTGGTTTTGATTTGCATATCTCTGATAATTAGTTATCTAGTTATTTTAAAATTCTTCTTTGAAACTTGGCAGATACACCCATAGGTAGAATGGGTCACTAGCAATATTTTCAGTAGATGCATACAAGACAATTTTAAAGACTTGGGAAAATTCTCCTTAAATAACCTTAATCAATAATGTCACGATGTACAACCGGACAAGTCCACTCATTTGCAAACTGAACCACTCAAAACCTGGAGAAATCATGGCTCTGCTGAGGAATCATCGATCATTGGACCATCATTGCAGTTTGACCTGAGAAGTGTCGATTATATTTTCTGTCTTACAGGAATTGTTTTTCTACTTCCTTTTTAACATTTTTCAAAATTAAAAAAATATACATACAGGCCAGGTGCGGTGGCTCATGCCTGTAATCCCAGCACTTTGAGAGGCTGAGGCGGGCCGATCACAAGGTCAGGAGTTTGAGACCAGCCTGGCCAACATGGTGAAACCCTGTCTCTAAAAAAAAAAAAATTTTATATATGTGTGTGTGTGTGTGTGTGTGTGTGTGTGTGTGTATACATATATACATATATATGTGTGTGTGTATACATATATATACACACACATACATAAAATAAAATTATTCTTTTTGATGTAAAATGTTATGACTTTTGATAAATGCATAGAGCCTTGTCAGTACAGGTATTGATCGACTTACCACCTATGCAACTTACGACCATTTGACTTTACGACCACAATCGCTAGCCACGACTGCTCCGTGTCTGGCAGCACAAACGTTGCCCAGCTGGGCGTACGACAGTGCAGACCAGCTTCCGGCAGCACTACCATCTCCGCATGCACCATTTCAACTGTACATATAGCCTACTCAACTTACGACCAAATCGTGTTACGACCGGTCCGCAGTCCTGACCGTGGTCATAAGTCGAGCACTAGCTGTACCATTATAATGAGGTGACAGAACATTTTCTTCATCTTCATTCCCTAAAAAATTCCCTTATGAGGCTGGGCATGATGGCACATACCTCTAATCCCAACACTTTGGGAAGTTGAGGCGGGTGGATCACCTAAGGTCAAGAGTTTGAGGCCAGGCTAACCAACATGGAGAAACCCCATCTCTACTAAAAACACAGAATTTGCCAGGCATGGTGGTGAATGCCTGTAATCTAAGCTACTCGGGAGGCTGAGGCAGGAGAATTGCTTAAACCCAGGAGGCAGAGGTTGCAGTGAGCTGAGATTGCGCCACTGTATTCCAGCCTGGGCAACAAGAGCAAAATCCCTTCTCAAAAAAAAAAAAAAAAATTCCTTATGCTTCCCCTTTTCAGACAATGTTCTCGCTCACCCCCAACTTCTGGCAACCACTGACCATTTATGCAGTTTTACCTTTTGGGGAGTGCCATAAATAGAATCATGGTAATGTGTCACCTTTTAAATCTGGCTTGTTTTATTAGCACAATGCAGTTGAGACTCGTTTAACTTGTTGCATATATCAGTAGTTTACTGTTTTTCACTACTAAGTAGTAGTCCTTTGTACTGGATGTACTACAACTTGTTTATCCATTTCCCAGTTAGTGAATATTTGTTTTGCTTTGTTTTCCAGTTTGGAGAAATTACAAATAAAGCTGCTATAAGCATTTGTGTACTTTTGAAAAATAATTTCACTGAAGTAAGTAGGTAGAAGGGGAATTTCTGCATCATACGGGAAGTGTATGTTTAACTTTATAGGAAAGGGAATGTTTATCTTGCATTTCCACCAACACTGTATGAGAGTCCCAATTGCTCTGCATTTTTGCCAATTTTTAAAAATTTTAATAAGTGTGTAATGTTATCTTATTATGGTTTTAATGAACATTTCCCTAATAACTAATGATGCTAAACTCTTTTTGTGTGTTTGTCATCTGTATATATTGTACCAAGAACAAGCTTAATAAGCAAAGAGAAACAGAAATGAGAGAGATCCTGTGATCGCTGATGTTGTGAGCATAAACATGGGTCTTTAATTTCCCATTCCACCTCTCCTGAGACCTGTCTTCTCTTCTTCTCATCTGTAGATATCCATGAGATTGCCTTTTGGGATTCTTAAATTATCCCTTACTCTGTTACCTGAGTGGATCTTGGGGCATTTCTGATCTTTGCCAACAAAGCAACTTCAACAGGAAAAAACTCTGTACCCAATATGATGGTCTTAGTGAATGTGCGTGAGCATGCATAATTTTAAATAACACAACCCAGGTAGATGGAGAAAAAAATGTAATTTCTTTCATCTATGGATGATCTGTTCCTCTCCTCCAGTACTCAGATGTCATTATCTGAGAAAACATTAACTAAGTGTCCTGTCAGATACAACATTTAATCTGATTTTATAAATTAGACTGCTGCTTTAAGTAGTATTGAATAGAAATGCTAATGTCTCAAGGTAAGAGGGGAGAGGTGAAGATTACTGACCTCAGGACAGAAGATCGGAGTCAATTTCTTCCAGTTCTTTTGCCTCCCTTGCCCTTGGAGCAGTGACCTCACCCCCTAGATATTACAGCCCCAAATGCCATTCATAGCATTTATCTGTAGCTGGTGGAGCTGGCAACCTGGTCTCTCAGCATGGTTGGACAAGCCTGACATTCTAGACTTCTCTCAGGCCTTACAATTCCCACTGAGCCCCAGCTTGAGCTGTCAGCACTACATCTTTTGTGACAGAGGAACCCCGCCTCCACTCTGGTAACCCCATTTGACAGTCTCCACAGTCACACTGGGTCCCTCTTTGCTCCACAGGGACCAAGGACAGCTCCAAAAAGATTAAACCTGAAAAACTCTCTCTGCCTGAGCTTGCTGTACTGTCTGGTTTATTTTGCTGTGGCTTCACTTCTGATTGATACACGGCAGCCAGTGTGGCAACCTCCGACATTCCCCAAATGGACATCGGGAAGAGAAGTTGGGCAAGACTCCTGTTACCCACCTCACTTTTCTAACTCAGGGCACACATCTGATGTTTTCTCTCTCCCAATTCTCTTTCCTTCTTCTTTCCCCAAACTCCCTGGACTGGAAGAGAGTTATAATCTTCCTGCTTGGCCCTTCATTAAGAAATTACGTATGGTCTAGTTCACTAAGTATGGATTTTGATATGCTAAAAAATAAGGAAACAAAGTAATTTTGAATTCTTTTTCTCCAAGAAATATCCTGATTTTCAAGACTATTGACTTGCTGCAAAATCATATCTTCAAATGTCAAAAATTGAATATCACTTGTGCTCCCTATCTGCATTCCTGACAGATGGATAGGCACTGTAAGGCCAAGGTCAAGTGCTTAGAAAAATAGCCACAACTTTAAACTATTATGACCACCACACCCCTCTTACAGGCCCACCATATTCACAAACACACACACACACACACACACACGCACACACACACACAGAGGACTAAATAGACATATTAGAAATTCCCAAAGACAACACATCAAATTGTCAATTGTGGCCGTCTCTGGGTGTTATGATTATAGCTGATTGTTATTTTCTTCTTTTTACTTGATGGAATTTTCATAAAATTCAATGATATGCATTTATTCTTTCCATAATTAAAAAAAATTAAGATTTCCAAAACTCGGCTGACATTTTAACTTCATTCAAGAAGACTGCTCTATTAACTTCCCCATCCCAAATCCTAGTAATTACATTACTTATGAAGCGTCCACCTAATATTCATTGTGCACTAGTTATATGGCAGTCTCTGTGCTGGGTGCAGCGGATTTAATGCCCAACAAGTCCAGTACACAGAGAGGATATTCAAAACATTGAGCAATCTTTATGGCCCAGGTGACAACTAAACAAAAATGGCCCCAGGCCAAACGCTGCAGCCATGCCTGCAGGGCCTCAGTCCGTCCTCAGTTGCTGAGTCTGTGGGAAATACCTGGGGATTCTGGAGTAGAAGGGACACTGAAGTCATCACTTACTGGTACAGGAGTATTTCAATATTTTAACAACTGAAACAGTCATACTAGTGTGTGCCAGCCTTGCTCCCACACTCTGCTCTTACAGTGGGGTAAAAGCTACATGGCGCTCAATATGGCAAAAGGGCCAGTAAGGAAGCTAGAAGAACCCAGATTAAGATGTCTCTCCTCTTTGTTCCCACAGCTGCATACCAGTAGATCTAGCATAGTTTTGTTTTTTGTTCATTTGTTTGTTTTGAGATGGATTCTGGCTCTGTTGTCAGGCTGGAATGCAGTGGCGTGATCTCGGCTCACTGCAACCTCCGCCTCCCGGGTTCAAGCAATTCTTCTGCCACAGCCTCCCAAGTAGCTGGGATTACAGGAGTCTGCCATCATGCCCGCTAATTTTTTTGTATTTTTAGTAGAGACGGGTTTTCACCATGTTGACAAGGATAGTCTCAATCTTGACTTCATGATCCGCCCACCTTTGGCCTCAAAAAGTGCTAGGATTACAGGTGTGAGCCACTGCGCCCAGCCTAGCATAGTTTTTATTATGACTGATATGTTACTTATAATGATCATTAATTTACTAGCTTGTCTCCTCCCACCGGATTCTAAAACTCTTAAAAGTGCTGAACATGTATTCTATATTTAAGTGTCCCTCTGGTACAGTACCTGGCACAGGGTAGACCTTTGGGAAACATTTGTTGAATAAATGAATTAAGTGTTAACATTATAATCCCCAAATCTAAAAGGAGAAACAGTTTCCCAAATGGAGTCCTCTGAGAAGTAACCAAAAGGATTCTGGATTAACAATGCTTGCTAAGATGCAACAGTCTGTTGGACAGTTGCTTGGTAAGGAGAAATGGTGCTGAGAAGTGGACCAGAAGACGGCAAGAACAGCAGAGAGAGAATCAGGGAAGAAGGCAGGGGGAGCAAGTGTGGGAAAACAAAGCAAAAGAATTGTTCCTTGTGCGTGGAGCCACCATGCCACACCAAAGCTGTACCGGGGATCCAGGGACAGACCCTACTGGAACACACACATGCACACGAGCACACACCTGTCCCAAAGGACAGCCTAAAGGGAGTTTTAAATTCTCAGTATGATATTGAAGTCTAGGGGTACTAAACCACGTGTAGTAAAAGCATGTCTGAATATAAGGAAGAAGCCCGTTGCTTGATTATCCAAGTGACCTTTCCACTTCGTTTAGGGCACAGTGAGGAGGAAACTGTGTCTGCTGTCCCACATCCCCAAGCTTGGTGCAAGATTTATATCCTGAGTGTCCTGTGTAGCCCAAAACAGCCTTATTTCCAGGACCTCTGAAATGCATAGATACATGTCCTGTTTCTGGAACTTGGAAGGAGAGCGTCCTCATTAAGTTAGGTAAACACTGCCAGATTCCATGATTGAAGCCCTTCTCAGTAAAGAACCATGTCAAAGAACCATTCTTTAGAGAGTCCATCTGTTCTGATTTTCTATTTGGTGTCTACATTTCATTCGGAAAGCTGACATTGTGGCCAAGTAAGGACAGCAACTTCTCTGAAACAAGTTGAAGCCAGAGTCAATGGGCCACCCTTGAGCTGTGAGCCACTGGGCACTCCTTCACTCACATGGATTTCACTAAGAGTACCTTAAAGTTCCAAATGAAATGCAACATTTTTGGTTTTTTTATGAAATGCTAGACATAAAGGCTGGAAAAAACAAGACACCAGTCATGTCACCAAATCTAGTATTATTTTACTCTCAAAGATTATCAAGCCCAATGCACACGGCACTGCCTCATTGTTTTAATCAATATTCAATTCTCAAAAGGATTTGTGGTGAATAAAACTAAGACTATGTATTTTTTTTTTTTTTTTTTTTGAGACGGAGTTTCGCTCTTGTTACCCAGGCTGGAGTACAATGGCGCGATCTCGGCTCACGGCAACCTCCGCCTCCTGGGTTCAGGCAATTCTCCTGCCTCAGCCTCCTGAGTAGCTGGGACTACAGGCACGCGCCACCATGCCCAGCTAATTTTTTGTAGTTTTAGTAGAGACGGGGTTTCACCATGTTGACCAGGATGGTCTCGATCTCTTGACCTCGTGATCCACCCGCCTCGGCCTCCCAAAGTGCTGGGATTACAGGCTTGAGCCACCGCGCCCGGCCGACTATGTATTTTTTAAGAATGGTAAACACCAAAAGGAAAGTACATCCTTGAAATACTCAATATATAAACACACACACACACACACACACACACACACACACACATATACATATACATATTATTTATGTCTTTTAACCTCAATTCAGGTTAATCTGCTTTCTTTGTATTCCCCATAATGCCTTGCACACATGATACACATGACAGGCATTCAAAAACTCCATATTGGATCTACTGCCAGCTACTATCTGGTCCAGACAATAGTTAAAAACATTTCTCATTGTATGAGACTCATGCTATCGAAGGTGTGTGAAATGAAATCGATCACAAACACAGCATTAAGTAACGCTAACTTACACAGTGAGCAATTTATTCTATTTTCAGTTTTCTCTCAATCCTAAATAAATCAAGGAGAAAGTTGTTTTTCTTTTTTCTTTTTCTTTTCTTTTTCTTTTTTTTTTTTTTTTTGAGACAGAATCTCACTCTGTCACCCAGGCTGGAGTGCAATGGCGCAATCTCAGCTCACTGCAACCTCTGCCTCCCACATTCAAGCAATTTCTCTGCCTCAGCCTCCCAAGTAGCTGGGATTACAGTTGCCCACCCACCATGTCTGGCTTATTTTTATATTTTTAGTAGAGACTGGGTTTCACCGTGTTGGCCAGGTCAGTCTCAAACTCCTGACCTTAGGTGATCCACCTGCCTAAGCCTCCCAAACTGCTGGGATCACAGGTGTGAGCCACCACCCCCAGCCAAGGAGAGTTTTAGTTTGGCAGTGGTATGCCCTTACCACCTCTCTAACCCTGACATCTCTTTCAGAAAAAGAGAATAGACCTCAATCTCAGATCCTTTTTAGCATTTAAAGTCTAAACACCATTGCTTTTTCTCCACAGTTTCGAATCAAGTCTCCTGTTTATAGCATGGGATATCTTATTTCCTTCTATAATACATTTATTGAAATTAAAATGTAAGTCAACTTTTTTTTTAAGATTTGGTAAGTTTTAGAAAGGCAGGTCCACAAATAACTCAATGGGTGAAGCACTGCTTGAAAAGCATATTTTTTAAATTGTTTATCTCTAAACCCTGGTGAACAACTTTGGCCTGGAGCTTTGCATGCACAATCCATGGATCAACAGTAGGCAAGTTAGCACTAGTTCTGGAAAAGGGGCGAGGTGCAGGAAGAAGGAAGCAGTCTAGACAGTGATGCCAAAAACCAAAAAACCCCACAAGTTTCATAAACACACAAGTCCCCCATAAATCAACTCAAATACCCAGGCATGCCTCACACACCCCTACCTCACAGACTGCTCTTCTGTGGCCTGACTCAGATCATTGCTTTACCCTGATTTCACCCAAGTAAATGCTCAGTTGTGGAAGGGGCAGACCACATGACTCATCCTAGACCCACTTCTGAAGATTTGGACCTCACTTTTCCTAAACATGATTCAACATATTAAAGCTCATTATTTCTATTTATCTTTGAGCTGTGTATGAAATGTTGATCACAGCCCCAATTTGGTGACCTTAAATGTTAGCAGAAACTAATCTAAATTCCGAGCTTTAGGAATTCCTGGGGAAATCAAACGAGGGAAATTACATGACGTGTTGCCAAGAATGTATGTAAGAAGTAGTTATGCTGAAATTCCTTTGTTATCTATTAATATCAACTGCCTGGCACTGTGTCAGCATGGGGATAAACAAGTGACCCTGCTGGATCAATTGTTCAATTCTTTCCATCTAAAAGAGATAAGATGAAACAATAGATTCCTCTTTGGGAAGAACCGGTCTCTTATTTTTGTGGTAAACAAAATAGCTTTTTGGATAAGTCCTGTTACCATTTGATCCAGGAGAGATTGATGGCTGAGGTTAGAATTTCAAGATATTTCTCCTGAACAGAAGTGGTAGGAGAGAAGAATAGCAGATGCAGAGTAAAATGTGGTTCCAAATGTTAGGATTGATCCCATTCCCAAGGGAGCAAAGTTAGGTCCAAAAGAAATAAAACTGCAGCCAGAAGACTAGAAATGAAGCTCTCCAGGCTGACTGTCTTCAGGTAAAGGTTACAGGAGCTTAGACACTACCATCAGTCATTTAAACAATTGCACAAGTAGTAATTATTAAATATATTTTATTTGATTAATAAATAGGTACAGATATACCAACATGGCTGCACACTTAATTCTTCAAACCAATCTTTTAGACTTTGCGTTAATGCAACACTCCAGCTCGTCTCTAAGAAGAAAGCCAGTAGAATCCACTGTCATAATCCTGTCTGTTCTGCCATAATCCTATCTGGTAACCCCACTAACATTGACAACTCAGCCAGGGAAGAAGTGGACTGCCACTTGCTACTTTGGCATTTAAAATTTTATATTTTCTTTTTCTTTTTTTTTTTTTTTGAGACGGAGTTTCGCTCTTGTTAGCCAGGCTGGCGTGCAATGGCGCGATCTCGGCTCACCGCAACCTCCGCCTCCTGGGTTCAAACAATTCTCCTGCCTCAGCCTTCTGAGTAGCTGGGATTACAGGCACGCACCATCATGCCCAGCTGATTTTTTGTTTTTTTAGTAGAGACGGGGTTTCACCATGTTCACCAGGATGGTCTCGATCTCTTGGCCTCGTGATCCACCCGCCTCGGCCTCCCAAAGTGCTGGGATGAGAGGATGGCTTGACCCCGGGAGGTAAAGGTTGAAGCAAGCCAAGATTGTGCCACTACACTCCAGCCTGGGCAATAGAGTCAGACCTTGTTGCAAAAACAAAACAAAACAACAGCAAAACTATGCTGTCGTGGTTTTTGGAAAATAGATTCACATACCACATGAGAATAGAGTCGAGATAAGTCAAAAGATCTTGCTCATTTAAAGTAAGGCAATGGAAACCTTTCTTTCTTTGTTACCAATAAAGCTGCAGTAGAATAACTTCTAAATACAGACTAATTATACTTAAATATCACCTATATTATAAAGTTAAAACAAAGTTATATAAATAGTAATAAATATAACAAAGACAGTGACATTGGCCATTTCTTCTATGAGATGCAAGTATATCTCAAAGTTCTACATTATACACTACAGTTTGCATTTCTTCCTCTGTAAAAAGTCATACTCCCTCATTCCAGAGCTTCAAGCTCCCCAAATCTGAGTAAGCAAATACCATGTAGTGAGGCTATTCTATACTTTCATAAATTTGATGAAAAAATTTTATGTTAATATTTATGGTAAACTGTGCAACTAGGCAATGTAAATATCTATGCACGTCCACAATTGCAACCAGCAAAGGATAAGTCTGCATCTTTTTTATTTGTAGACATATTTAAAGTGATTTTCATATGCTCAGATTTCACAACTGTTGAATTTCACAAATGGAAATTATCTTGAAGATCCTGTTTGAAAAGACAGAAATCCAATAAAGTATAATTGTCAGACCTGGGAAACATCCTAGCTGGTATGTTACCTATTAGATATCTGACTTTGAGCAAAGTTCTTAGCTTTGCTGAGATTCCAGAGGAAACAGCAAAGCTAACAGGGCTTTTTTGAGGATAAGATGGAATATTGCATGTCAAGCTTATAACAGTGCCTGGCACCCCCGGGCTCAATAATCACAAGCCGTTGTCATCAGTCTCATCAACAACAGCTTCATTAACCCAGAAAGGTTAAATGAGGACTTGACCAAGATCAAACAGCTATAATAGCAAATGGCAGAGTTAGGGCGTGCATCAAGGTTTCCTGAATTTTCACACAGTGCTATTTCCCACTAAACCACAACTGCCACTGGTGTTTCATCCAGCTTTTGAGATCACATTTTTAAGAGATTGATTAATGTGGTGTACCCTGCAGCTTCTGTTCAGCTTCATTTCAACTTTGCAGTGAAGCCACAGGAACTGTGTGTGATGTGAGATGAAATTGCAGTTGAACGGGGTCTTTAAGCTGGTTAGAGAAATTTCTCTTGTGTTCCATTAGTTTAATTATGACATAGTTAAACAGACTCTGAGAAATTTCAAACCTGGGAACATTTGCCCACAGAGGCACGCAGGCCCTGGCAGTAGCTCTTAATCACATTCCTCAGTCAGGTGTCAAGCAGAACACGGTCACAAGCACACAAGCAAGTTTTGTTTAGAATACCTCAAAAAGCCAGCCAAGTGGCAAATGTGGACATCTGTTCTAGACTGTGGCTGTCCTGTTTTTTCAGTCTAATCTGTCAAGATAACCATTTCCCCATTCTCTTAAACAAACACAGACTTCCTTGTTTAAACACTATAACAGTTCTAACAGAACACACAGCTTTTAATCATTCTGTGTTAAGTACACTGGCAAGAGTCTGAGAAAAGAATCAAAACATCTTAAATGTAAACTGGCTGATTTTGCTACTTTGCAAATCCCAGGAAACAGAAAAAAAGAAACCTGAAATTCCAGATAAAAGGAGTATAGCATTGTAGGAGAGACTGCAGTGAATTTTAAATTTTTTATTGAATTGGAAATGCAATTGTGAACCCAGTTCAGCTTCTAATGAAAAAAGCAATCTGATCATGTTTATTTCTTCTAAGTTTTGCAAATTTAAGTTCATTTGTTCCAGTTGTTTTGTATACATTTATAAAGGCAATGTTAATGCTTGAGCAGTGTGATATTTTCAGGAAAGCTATTTAAACACAGAGCAAGGTTGCTTCTCTGCTAACTCTCTTGAAAGCCCGTTAGCATAAAGCTCTGTCACAGTGCAGAGCACATTTTTTTCCATATAATATTTGAGAATAAAAATGAGAAGGGTGGGGAGGAAACGTTTCACAGTGGAATAAGCAAGAATATTGACAACACCGAAGTTCAGGTGTGCACCCTCAGCCTCCACTCTCTTCATTTCACTTGCAAAATATCCAGGCTCACCCTGAGATATGAAAAAGTTGAAACTTACAGAAAACCGGATATGTTTTCTACTTAGAGAAAAATGACTGTTAAATAATCCAAACTCAGCTGGTGGCTCACGTCTGTAATCCCAGCACTTTGGGAGGCTGAAGTGGGAGGATCACTTGAGCCCAGGAGTTCAAGACTAGCTCCAGCAACTTAACGAGATTTCTGTCTCTACAGAAAAGTTTGAAAATTACCTGGGCACGGTGATGAGCACCTGTAGTCCCAGCTACTCAGGAAACTGAGGCGGGAGGATGGCTTGCACCTGGGATTTTGAGGCTGCAGGGAGCTATGACTGTACCACTGCACCTACTCCAGCCTGGGTGACAGGGAGACACTCTGTCTCCAAACACATAAAAATAAAATAATAATCCAAATGCTACATTGTCCATGCTTGAGCGTGGTTCCTGTACAGGTTTTGCAACCTAACCAATTTAAGATTATATCCCAGTTCTATGACTTCATTGTGACTGCACACAAATTAATAAACTTCTCTGAGTCTTTTCTATGAAATGGGGCTAAAAAATATCTTACAGAGTTCTTGAAAAGATGAAAGAAGACACATTTGCAACAAGCGCTGGACAAAATTGGTACTTGTTAGTAAGTAGAGCATCCATTAACACCTGTCAAAATTGGATAAAGTTCCAACTGACATTTAATTCAGGTCTAATAGAGTTTATATTCAATATGTGAATTACCAACTTTACAAAATTAGAAAATAATTTAACAGTGAAAGACTAAACCTGTTTAAGAGATATAATGCCAGGAGTGGAAGTCCCATGTCCGGTTGAACAAGTGGCCAGAATTTGCACAGTTTTCACAATCATCCTAACACCCCCAGCTGGTCCACAGTGGACATAAGTGGGACCCCAGTCTAAAAACTCTGGCATTTGGCTGCCCTGTAGACTGTGGTCCAACCACAGACAGCTTCGTCTTGAGGGCACTAGTAGATTGGGAATGGCTAGCCAGTCAAATCTTCCACTTGAATGACAAAGTCAATCTTGAGAGCAGTCATGGCAAAGACCAACAGAAGCTTAGTTTCCATAATGGCAAATTTCAGGAATTGGGAGCAACAGGAGCCTGTGCTGAGGAGCCAAGGAAAAACTATTTAGAGGTAAAAATTCTGGTCCTCCAGGAGCTAGGGCAGTGAGGCAAACGGATGTTTGTTTGTTTGCTTGTATTTGAGACGGAGTCTTGCTCTGTTGCCCAGGCTGGAGTGCAGTGGTGCAATCTCGGCTCACTGCAAACTCTGCCTCCTGGGTTCAAGCAGTTCTCCTGTCTCAGCCTCCTGAGTAACTGGGACTATGGGTGCCCGCCACCACACCCAGCTAATTTTGGCATTTTTACTAGAGACAGGGTTTCCCTGTATTAGCCAGGCTGGTCTCGAACTCCTGACCTTGTGATCCTCCCGCCTCGGCCTCCCAAAGTGCTGGGATTGCAGGTGTGAGCCACCGTGCCTGGCCTTAAATGTATTGTTTTTAATCATTCTTTATTTCCTTTTGAATTCTTACACTATATACCCTAATTGAAGTAGCCTGGGTATGTATTAGTTGATTTGCAACTTGAAAGAGTCTACCAGATCATTTTATCTTTGATGATTCAGAACGTGCTTAAAGATCTCAAAACACTTGAGGGTCAGAATTATTCACATCAGTTATCACATGAGTATAGATGTCTAGCTACTTCTTCTTGAGATTTTATGTCTATATTCTGATAGCTGCTGCCAAGCCAAGGATGAGGACACTAATTGGGTCTCTTGGTCTAAGCCCTTTGGGAGACTGAGGCGGGAGGCTCACTTGAGACCACCCCTGGCAACATAAGAGACGCTTGTCTCTACAGAAAATTTTAAAAATTAGCTGAGCTGATTTTAATTATACAAATATTTATTAAGAAACTGTTCTATGTAAGGCACATTGATAAATATTGTCAATCAACAAATAAGAAGTTTCCCTGCCATCAAAAATATTACAACTTAATGGTATTTGACAAGCTCACCAGTACTATGAGATGAAATGTGATAAATGCTTTAAAAGAGAAGCAAAACTTTCACCACGATCCAGAGGAGGTAGAAATTACAAGCACTTCGGAGGAGAAACACGGCAAGAATCAGGGAAAGCTGTGGGAAGGCACCACTCTAAGCACCTTGAAATCCAAGAGAAATTTTGACAGGAAAGGTGAAACCATGTTAGGGAGCAGGAAGAAGTAGTATTGGAGGAATAGCAAAAATCATTGATTGGCTGCTGGTAGAGAAGTTCTAGTGAGAGATAAAGATGGAAGGAAATTTGAGGCCAGAAAATGAAGGACTTGAAATGTCAGAATAAAGAATTCAGAATTTATTTAGTAAGTAATGGAGTCTGGTGAGGGTTTTGAGCAGGGAATGATACAGTCAGCTGAGTTGGAGGCTGACACATGATTCCACACTCGAATAACTTTTCTATAAAAATATGACTTTATCAAAACCTTTATGAATAAAATAACACACACCTATAAAATATGAACAGGCAATAGAAACACAATAGAGACTAAGAATGTAAATAGTATAACATCTAGGCATAATGTGTTATCCAATTTGCCTTATCAGAGAAAGATGTCAATTTTCTCTCCTAATAATCACTTGAAGCTGATTTCTACAACCATTATTCTCTTCTTCACAGAGCATGGAACAAGCTGGTCCTTCATCAAGTTCTTTCCCTAGGCTGCAGGCTATAAAGCCTAGGAGCTAGACTGCCCTGAAACTGGAATTTTCATTCATAATTGGCACATCCCTTTTGGAGAGCAATTTGGCATGTATATCATGAGCTATGGAATATCCATACCCATTAACCCAATGTGTCCACTTCTAGGTCTCAAGCCTCAGGACACTTTAAAACAAGGAGAAAATAATGTGAATTAATGTAATTCAATATTATATAGTATAGGAACATATATGGCAATATGATTCACATATCACAAATCTATGTAAAAACAGATTTAAAAGAGACTGGATGACAATATACATTTTTTAAAAATACCAATTGTGTTGGAATAATTTTATTAAGGGGGATGGGTTTTTCCCCTATTTTGTTTTCCAAGATGCTATTATGTTGTCACAATTATTGAAGAGTTTAAAAAGGAAAAAAAAGGATTAAGACAGGGTGCGGTGGCTCATGCCTGTAATCCCAACACTTTGGGAGGCTGAGGCAGGCAGATCACCTGAGGTCAGGAGTTCCAGACCAGCCTGGCCAAAACGGTGAAACCCTGTTTCTACTAAAAATACAAAAATTAGCCAGCTAGGGTGGCACATGCCCGTAGTCCCAGCTTCTTGGGAGGCTAAGGCAGGAGAATTGCTTGAACCTGGGAGGCGGAGGTTGCAGTGAGCCAAGATCATGCCACTGCACTCCAGCCTGGATGACAGAGCAAGAGTCCATCTCAAAAAAAAAAATAGAACTAAAAACAGATCTCTAAGAAGAAGCTAGTGAGTCCCTTTAAGGAATGTGAAGAAAGAATCAAGTGGCCGTGAGGGGTTTCTTTCTTGACAGATCCCATGGGAGTTTAAGGTTCCCAGAAAACCTGAAGCTGCCGAAGCCACATCACATAGGATGAAAGATGAGCTCCACAATGATTTTGTCTTCGTTGGTTCTTGCATGACAGTGCAGTCAGAAGGGGACACGAAAGGGAAGGAGGACATGTGTGTGACATTTCACTGGGCTGTAGCTCTAGCGTGCACGAATCATCAGTCTCCACACTCCAAGGTCCACCCTCAAATGCTAGGCAGAGTCTAGTTTTCTCCTTTATTTTTCTTCCCTTAGGAATGAGAAATAGGAAATCAGTAACAGAATACGACGAATAAAATCTATTTACCAGCTGACATTAGCAACATACATTTAGAAATAGAGCTATTTCATTCTCTTTTTAAGTAAACCAGTAAAAATAAAATGTTTTCTGATCAATCAGGTCATCAGCTGAGACCATGAAAAAGACCTGCTTAAGTGTTTTGTGAGTAGCAGGATGCAATATATATTTAATTGCTGGCTACAAATAGTCAAAATGTTATCTCTGCGTATCTCAGAATAATCTTATCTATAGAATTATTCATGGTTCTGCCATATGTACAGCAACTGAAAGAATTTTTAAAAGCATCAGCATATAAAACACACCAAATTAAATTATTACTTCACAAGGATTTAAATATTACTCAATAATTAATGTTCCTCTTGTATAAAACAGTTTTAAAGCAAAGGTCTGACTCAAAGGCAATTAGTACTATTAAATGAAAGTTTTTGCTTTTGGGACTTTTCTTATTTACAAGATATTTTATCATTAATTTAAATTAGGCAACACTTAACTAGGTTGCTGACATGTATATTGTATAAGACAGAAACAAATATTCTTCTCTGAACTCATTTTTACGTGCAGCCACTTTCCATTGGTAGTTGGCTGTTCAGACCTGGTCCTGTGTGCTGGAGTTATTTTCTGTGTGTGCAAACATCTTTAACCCTGCTCCTTCTGACTATTGTGAGGAAGATATACAGAAAGAATGCAGAGTCTCGGCAGTATTTCACACTTCATTCCGAGGAGGAGGCAAAGGTTAGGAATGAGGAAAATTAGGCAGACAACCATGTGTGGCCGAAAGAAAGGCTTACTATTCTGCAGAGGCCGATTCCCCTGATACAAATAGAAGAAAGGCCCATGAATGAGATCATGTCAACTTCCTCTGCTTACACAGTAATGCTGGCCTTCTTTCCTTTCGGAAAAACAAGTCATCCGTGCACCAGAGTTCAGGGCTGCATTGTAAAATATTTCCGAACTCCCAGTGACGGCACACTGACACAGGTCCAAGGGACAGGTCCAAGCAAGCTTTTCCAGGCCTGGCCTACGAGCCCTAGAGAATTTACAGAGCCTATTTTCTGTGTGCTGATGAAATCTAAACCTCTGATCATCCAGCATTCAATGAACTTCTGGAAACATGCTAAATGAATGGACTTGATTTTTGAAGGAGAGTCTTTCAAGAACCTCAAGATGATGTTGGGCTGGCTTTGGGCTCAGTGATAAATTTTTACATGTGAAAGGGACGTGATTCTGGGTTTTGGCAGTGCCCCTACTCGTGGGGGACAAGACTTAGTAAAATCATTTTACAGATGAACTCTAAGTCAGAAAGAGTTTTTAAAATTATATTTTAATCCATGGATTAGTACACTCGATTTCTTTTATGATTATTTTTCTCAATAAATTATTTTTGCTCTCCAAGAGTGATTCTAGGTAGGGAATATGACATCAATTCCCAGAGTAGGCATTAACTCATGGTAGATCGAAAGGCTGAAGATCATAATATTTCATGTAAAGAATGAGATTTCTATAATCTAATGCTGAACAGCATTACGCAATTGTTTTATGGGCAAATTGGCCTCTAAGTTACTGAACATTAAACAATAAGTAATATGTTGCTATGGAAAGTCTACATTAAAATCAGATGTGCATAAATGTCTTCATTTCAATATTTTTGTATGAATTTTTTTTTGCTAATTCTCTGTTGTAAAAAAAAATTTAAAAGAGCCTGTAGCATTTCCCTTGCTGTATGTCAGACTAATAGCCATGTCTGCCAAGGCAGAAGTTACTGGTAGGGTAATAGAGTATTATTCTAACAACGCTTCCCACATTCTGTCCTCAAAGTAAGCTTCCCATGAGGTCAGGTGTCTCTACAGACTGTGAGTGGTATTCTTTAGGGTTTCAGAAACAAAGCTATCTCACTGCAGGTAACTTGACAATACAGTAGATGCTCTGTTAACTCACCCCCAAATAGCCAAATTCCCAGACTGGCTGATATGTTCCCAGCTTTGATTCTTGGCCATAGCATACAGATGTCTCGTCTCAACACAAATAGGCTCCTCTTCAGAGAGAATATCTGAACACCTTTGCGCTCATCATTTGTATTATATACTTAGCAAGACAGGTTGCGTTTGTGCCCAAATCTGTTTATAGAGGCTGTCTTTGTTATTCTAATTAGATGTTTTATTTAATATTTAACATAAACTGATAAAATTAAAGTGCTGGAAGAAAGAGATTTGTATTTTCTCTGAAAGAAGTGGGGTTTTTTTGTTTCTTCTTTTTTTTTTTTAACGTCATCAAATTAGGTGTTGGAGAGCCAGGCCCGGTGGCTCATGCCTGTATTCCCAGTACTTTGGGAGGCCGAGGTGGGGGGATCACGTGAGGTCAGAATTTTGAGAACACCCTGGTTAACATGGTGAAACCCCATTTCTCCTACACATACAAAATTAGCTGGTTGTGATGGCATGGGCCTGTAATCCCAGCTACTTGGGAGGCTGAGGCAGGGGAATTGCTTGAACTCAAGAGGTTGCAGTGAGCTGAGATGGCACCACTGCACTGCAGGCTGGGCTAGTAAGCAAGACTCCTTCTCAAAAAAAAAAAAAAAAAAAAAAATTAGGTGTGGAAGAGAAAGCTACAAATGGCTGCTGGGATAGCATTAAAATTTAGGAGGATTTTGTTCTCATATGGCTTGAAAAATTTCTTTAAGTTCTTGCTCCACTTAAAAGAAACCAAAACCAACGAAACCAGCCAGCTAAGATGCAAATGCAAAAAAAGACGACACAGAATATGAGTCACTGGGCCAGAAAGTGTTAGACTAGGGCACATTCATATGTTTTAAGGTAAAAGAAAACATTTACGTATGCAGGTATCATCACTCCTGATTCTGTTTCAATTGACTTTGCTTTTATTAACCTGCACACTACCTGCCAATTCTGATATTTTGGAATAGGGGGATTTCTACTGTAGTATGTGTCACACCCTAGAGTTTAAGAGCTAGAAAGCAAACATGGAATTCAGGAAGCTATTTCGGTCAAAACAAGAAAGGAGAATCTGAACTACAGTGATGACAACAAAGTAGGAGGTGTACGTAAGAGAAATTACAGAGTGGAAGTAACCCAATTCTGACTGTTTATGAGAAGGCATTAAGAAGACTCCAACGTTTGAGTGTGTATGGAAGGTGGCACCTTGGAAAGACGTGGGGAGTCGAGGAGAAGCATCTGATTTAGTGGAGGAAAGGGGACTCAGGTTTTTTGTTTGTTTGGCTTTGTTTTTTTTGACATGGATTTTCACTCTTACTGCCCAGGCTGGAGTGCAGTGGCAGGATCTCAGCTCACTGCAACTTCCGCCTCCTAGGTTCAAGTGATTCTCCTGCCTCAGCCTCCCCTGTGGCTGGGATTACAGGCATGGGCCACCAGGCCCGGATAATTTTTTTGCATTTTTAGTAGAGACAGGGTTTCGCCATGTTGGCCTGGCTGGTCTCAAACACCCGACCTCAGGTGATCTGCCCGACCTCAGGTGATCCGCCCGGCCTCGGCCTCCCAAAGTGCTGGGATTACAGGCGTGAGCCATCACGCCCCGCCCAGGACTCAGGATTTTGATTGATCGAGTTTGAGCTGGACAAAGACCTCCAGGTAGAGATACCGAATGCTGGCAGGAGGGAGTTAGAAACATAGCTCTGAAACTTAGGAAAGAGGTCAATGGTAGAAATACAGGTTTGGAAGTGGTATAGACAGCAGCAATTGAAATCCCCAGGATGAAAGAAACCTGAAGGAAAACCAACGGAGAGAAGTGGCCTAAGGAAAGAAACAAAAAAACCTATGTTTGAGGGCAGAAGCTTAGGAACAGCTCTAACACTGAGGAGATGAAAGAGTTGAAAAAACAAAGATGAGACTTACGTTAGACCAGGTCTCCGCAGCCAAGGGAGGGGAGAGTGGGGAAGGGGCAGATGGATGGCCAGGGACAGAAGTTTCAAGGAAGTGTCACTTAGCCTGTCACCAAGCTCCAGTCTTGGAAGCACTCTCAGGAGAACACTGAGGGAATACACCAGATTTCAAAAGGTGAAGGATTGAGTATCTGGTGAGGAAAAGAGTCAGGGGCCTTAAAAATCTCAAGAAGCTCAGTGTGAAGAGAAGGCAGACAGCACTATGCCTTTGCAGGGAGAATGGTTGAGCAGTGGATTGTTTAAGAGAATGAAGGCTTTGGTTGACATTGTTCATGGGAGAAGGGGAGAAAGCACTAAACACACAGTTGGTGAGAGAGCAAGAGAGAGGGACCCTGTGCAGGTAGAAGGGGGAGAAGTAAGAAAGCCAGAAGGGGCAAACTTGGCAAAAAGAAAAGGGCCTTCTTTCTCCAAGACAGGAGCCAGGAAAGAGAAAGGGTAAAGAGAGGAGGAAAGGCCAGCACAGCGGCTTAACATCTGTAATCCCGGCACTTTGGGAGGCCGAGGTGGGAGGATCACTTGAGGTCAAGAGTTCCAGACCAACCTGACGAACATGAAGAGACCCTGTCTCTACTAAAAATGCAAAATTACCCAGGTGTGGTGGCACATGCCTGTAATCCCAGCTACTGGGGAGGCTGAGGCTGGAGAGTCAATTGAACCCGGGAGGCAGAGGTTTCGGGGAGCTGAGATCGCCATTGCCTTCCAGCCTAGGCAACAAGAGCGAAACTCCATCTCAAAAAAAAAATGAGGAAAGTTAAAGTGTTCACATCTGCTAGCGTCCACTGTATTACTAAAGTCTTCTCACACAGTGGCCAGATCGATGTTTAGTGAATAAATGTGTCTAAAGTCATCTGCTAAGTGGGATTACTAAGGATAGGACTGGGGATCGGAATTGATGCATGACATGTAAGAAGCATACTTACCAAATGGACAGCTGAATGATTAGTACATTCAGTGCGATAAGCATTCAATGCCACTTAAAGAAAACACAACAAAAATATTTGTTATTGATTTTTTCTTTCAACCTGGGTAAATATTACAGAGATGACCATAGTTACTGGTAGGACCAGAAAAGACTGATTTAAAAATTTCTGGTTTTCTCTCCAGTTTCTCTAGTCTTGTTGGGAAGAACGGACACCTAGAGACTCAGTTTTCATGGTGACAAAAATGTTGGGACATTGGCATAGGTAATAATAGCACAGTGGCTAGGGAATCCTTTTTTTTTTTTTTTGAGATGGAGTTTCACTCTGTCACCCAGGATGGAGTGCAGTGGCATGATCTCGGCCCACTGCAACCTCCGCCTCCCAGGTTCCAGCGATTGTCCTGCCTCTGCCTCCCGAGTAGCTGGGACTACAAGCATGTGCCACCACACCTGACTAATTTTTGTATTTTTTAGTAGAAACAGGATTTCACCATAGTAGACATGCTGGTCTCTAACTCCTGACCTGGTGATCCTCCTGCCTCGGCCTCCTAAAGTACTGGGATTACAAGCATGAGCCACTGCGCCCGGCCAGGGAATCCATTTTAATGACTAAATTGTCCTTCTAAATCACACAGCATCAGCCCTAGCTCTTCTGCACACAGATTTTCTATAGTTATAGATGGTGTTTTTAATGAGCCCTCATCAAGCTGTGTGGAATTTGCTTCTTGAAAAGCAAAGCCTTGTCTTGATAAGAATGACAATGTCCAGCTCCCCCTGCCAGAGAGGCCATCCGGCAGGCCTTCCCTACTCATTCTCCGCCACTTACAAAGGTGTCCAATTTAAACATGAAGCACTTGGATTTGATTTTCCTTTTTAGAAACCTTGAACAGCTGAGACATTAGAAGATAATGTGATAGAACTCAGCCTTTACTAGGTTATTTCAATCTTATGCTAAAGCATTTCAATTGCATCAAGTAATCATGTAAGTTGAAAGAGACATTCTCTGTCTCAGTGTACTTGAACACTGCCCAAGCTGATTTTAAACAGACGGAAGAAAAATATGTTGTATGATTTGAAGAAATGGGAGGCCTTCCAATGCCTACCTCTGCCAAGATATCTCCTCCGTGAGATTGCCCAAGTCCCAGATAACCTTATTTCATTTCTGCTGATGAGGTCACTATAGTTTTATGAGTCACCTTTAAAATAAGAATAACCCTGAGAGAAAAGTTCATCGTTAGCACTTTATATATTGGTATATCAAATTAATCAGCCTGTGAGCTGAGGAAATTAGACCCAGAACAATTAAGTACAGAAAAGGCAAGGGAAGCAAATGGTCTGATCCTAGATATACCAAGAAGGAGAGCAGCTCTGAGTGACAAACTACCCGGGGTGGAGGATCCTGAGCAGCCAGCCTGGTCCCCGGAGCAGGTCTAGAAATAATTGTATTAGCTAAACAGAAGAGTACTTCCTTAACTTATCAAAGAACCCCAAAGTCTGGTAGATCAGGCTCATTCCAGAAGAAACATATTTCATAAGGTCAGTTGGCTTGTACCCCACCAGCTTGCTTCACAGATGAAATTCAAGTCCAATGGCCCCCTCAATCTGTTTTCTCCTTTGGTTCAGATAGGACCCAGTTGTAAGAAAGAGGGGATTAGAACAACAGGTGGGCCATTAGACCAGAGATGATCCTTAGAATCTCTTCTATCACTGAGATTCTAGGATTCTGTAAAATACTGCTGAAAGTATATGGGCCAAAGCTTAAGATTTCAAAGAGGCCGGGCGCGGTGGCTCAAGCCTGTAATCCCAGCACTTTGGGAGGCCGAGGCGGGTGGATCACGAGGTCAAGAGATGGAGACCATCCTGGTCAACATGGTGAAACCCCGTCTCTACTAAAAATACAAAAAATTAGCTGGGCATGGTGGCGCGTGCCTGTAATCCCAGCTACTCAGGAGGCTGAGGCAGGAGAATTGCCTGAACCCAGGAGGCGGAGGTTGCGGTGAGCCAAGATCGCGCCATTGCACTCCAGCCTGGGTAACGTGTGAAACTCCGTCTCAAAAAAAAAAAAAAAAAAAGATTTCAAAGGTGTTTGGTTAGATAAGACAATCTTGCAATTGAGATTTTGATTTCTTTTTAATAAAGAAATTATCTCTGCTCAATTTTCCATTATTTATTGACTGATTTTGAGTAATCAGAAGTTTGTAAATATATTTCATTTAGTAGTTGAGAGATTTCAACTCTTTCATACACCTCTTTCTTGTTGTTTGAGACAGGGTCTCACTCCATCGGCCAGGCTGGAGCACAACGGTGGTGTGATCGTAACTCACTGCAGCTTCGATCTCCTGGGCTCAAGTGTCATCCCACTGCAGCCTTCCGGGTAGATGGGACCACAGGCACATTCACTACACACAGATAATTGTAAAATTTTTCTGTAGAAGTGTGGTCTTGCTATGTTGCCCAGTCTGGTCTGAAACTCCTGGCCTCAAGCAACCCTCCTGCCTCAGCCTGCCAAAGGGCTCGGAAAGATGTGAGCCACAGCACTGGACCCCTCATGTACCTCTTGATATTATTTTGAGATAGAAAAGGGAAGAGGAAGGAGAAAATAATGTTTATTGAGCAACTATTAGGCACTTTAAATTCATTATTTTATCTAATTCTCTTTAATACATATTTTCTTTTGTTATCTCCATTTTAAAGGAGAGACCACTGGTCTCATGGAGGTTAAATAACTTGCCTATGAACATAGAATCAGAAGGCACAGATTTATGGTCTAACTGAATTTTTTATACTAAATCTCATGCTTTTTTAATATGCATTATGTTCTATCTCATACTTTGAGTTACAATATAGATGTTTTTTGATGGATTCCACCAAATCATTCCACTTCCCAGGAAGAAAGTCATGTGAGTTGTAAATGTATTTGGAACCCAAGGACATTTCTGACCCACCTACTGCACTTGCTAAGTACCTTTTATCAAATAAGGACGCTTTGGGCCTGTTCTATTCATAGAAAGAATTTCAATTCATTGAAATGTAAACCATTAAAGAATTTTAAGTGCTAAATATTGAAACACAATCCTGTTTGTTTTACAAGATACATTAAAACAAAGCAAAAATGCCATGGGGTCCTTTAGAAAAGAATGTGGACTCTAAAATATTTCCAGTATGACTAATGTTGCATATCTAAATAGGATGCTTAAAAATATAATGACTCTGGAATTGTTACAAATTCCTATTCATGTCACCATTGTAGATCTTTATTTACTTTGGTATTTAATTTAAATTTTTACTAAGGTAATAAATAGATTACCTTGAAATATGGTGACAGACTTGCTAGCAATTATATGACCGTTTTTATTTTGGGTTTTTAGAGATAAGGTTTCTGTTGCTGGAGTGCAGTGGCATGATCATAGCTCACTGCAGCCTCCAACTCCTGGACTCAAGCTATCCTCCCATCTCAACCTCCGCAGTACCTGGGAATACAGGCTTGAGCCACCACACCCAGCTATATGATCTTTTATTTTTTTTAATCATATTCTCTGATACAGAGCAAACTCACAAAGTAGGCCATGCCTTTCCTTAAATTAGAGTTAAAGAAGAGGTAGATTGTACTCCCCCATGCAATTTGAAATCATTTTTAAGAAATCTATAGAAAATAAAATGATGTTCATTAAACTGGTTGACTCCATGAGGTTTGAGTCCTATAAAGAATGCTTCTCCAAATGTATGATTTGTCCTGCAAGAGGAAACAAATAGAGATTGACTATTAATTATATAAGGTTTTAACCTCTCTTCCGTAAGAATTGCTAAGAAAAACAAGGCTCCAATCTTGCTTTAGTTCTTAGATTACATTCTACTCCAGAACCTAGCAGAAGACCTTCAGACCCTTGGACTGCAGTTACCACATTCAGACTGGACCACCTAATGTGGCCCACCTGTATCCATCCTTCTATTAATAAGCTCAATATGCTGAGGTTTCAGATTAAGAAGTGATAAAGTACAGAATTCATCTACTTTCTATGGACTTTAAACGCTTAAACCGAAGGAGAAGGGGAGCTTAATTCCAAGAGCTGCTGATCTTTCTCAGGCCTTAACCAACCTTTTCTGAAAAAGACAGGTTCCAGATGAATCTCAGAGTTGGGAAAATCATGTCAAATACTTCAAAATTCTGAACATACATTCAAGTAACCACTGCTGTCCTATAATGATTTTTGGCTTTGTATCTTGGAAAAATTTTTATCCATGGATATATATCTGATTTCATAATAGACATCAAAAGAGAAATAGGATTTTATTCGCAGAAATTCACTTTATAGCCAAATTTTCTAGCTGCGTATATTTAAAGTGAGAGATAAATTTATTTATGTTCATATTTGTCATCTCTATATCCACTTACCTCTCTAGGGTTCCTTCAGACAGAATCTGACAAGAGAAAATTGACTTAGAGGAGAATATGATTAGTTCAACAAATATGATAGACGTTATTTGGGAGAGCTCAGCACAACATTTAGAACCATCTGGTAGAACCCTTTCGAATGGAGTGTATCATTTAGCTGCCTCCCCACTCCCAACCTTCTTCATCTAAAAAATAAAGCTAACTAATAAAGTATTATTCTCATTGTGTTATTCTCACCCCTATTTTACAGACTAGGACACAAAGTTTTAGTAATGTTATTTGATATCCTCAAGATCACAAATTTAACAGAGTAGCAATAATCTGTTTGTTTTTTAAGTTCAGGGTTGCAAGTGCGGGTTTGTTACCTAGGTATACTTGTGTCATGGGCATTTGTTATGCCAATTATTTCATCACTGAGGTATTAAGCCTAGTACCCATTAGTTATTTTTCCTGATCGCCCTCCTTCCAACCTCCCCCCTCCAAAATGTCCCAGTGTGTGTCACTCCCCTCTGTGTCCACGTGTTCTCATCATTTAACTCCCACTTGTATCTTAAGGCAAAGATTCTTTCAGGTCTTTTAGCCCCAAATTCTACCTTTCTTTCTTATTCATGAAACCACACTGTCTTGTTGGTTTCATCTAACAACTTAGTGACCATTTTTCTTCTCTTTCTTCTATATAGTTCTATTTTCCTTTCCTTCTATGGAATTTCTCTTCTACCTTCTTTACCCAACTGAGAAAAAACAGTTTCTTAAACTCCAAATTCTCTTTGTCTCTAAATTCTCTGATTAGAAATAAGACGCTAACCAAGATTTATTTCAGGTCAGAGCAGCCTCTATTCCAATTTGGAAAACTAAAACTGTGTGTGTAGTGGGGAGCGGTAGGAAAAATAAGGGCAGAACAGTCCAGACATCCAGGTGGGATCTTTAAGTAGAACTCATAACAACACCCCTTAAGAAGCAGGAAGGAGAACTGAAGCAGCAGAGTCATTCATTTGAGCTTCAGATTATTTCCTTTCCTAACTAATCAATAATTGTTATAATTAAAATTGATAGCTGCAAATAACATGACAGAGGGCTGCTGCCAGAATACTGATTGTGTCTTTGGCTTGGAAAGATAGGCAGCAGCGTGGAACACTTATTTTCCAATTTGCTTTTAGCTGTGTGCAAATTGCTTTAGCTGTATCCAGCTGATTTAGACCTTGCCTGGAGGTGCACTAGATTAATTGGGAGCCACACATTCATTGCTTACAGAATGGACTCCGTAATTGGCGAAATTTGTTAGTGCCAGTTATAAAATAACTATATAGTTCTGTTTTTAGCTGTCCTTTCATTACTCTTTCTGTTAGAGGGAGGGGAGACAATTAGAACCCATCTGACGATTAAGATGGGTGCTTTTACATAAGGACTCAAAGGAACGTGTCTACAGTCAATATTTTATCCAAGCAAACGTTAGTGTGAATATGGTATTGATCTTTTTCAAAAACTGAAAAAGTACTTGAGCACATAAAAGAATTTTTTCATCTTTGTTGTGACTGAGCCTTAGATAAGAGAACCTATTTTGTTAGAACTATGGCCAGATTTTTCAAAATGATTCTTTGTTCTCTCTTCTAACCTCATTGGGTTAAATAGAACAAGCACTCTTTCTTGTTTATTGCAAATGAAAGAAATAAGAAAAATCCTGAAGCCACACTCAGGTGCCCTCCAGTTTGTCTTGTGTCTCCCATTTTTTTCTTTGGGTCACAGGGTACCATGGGGGCATCCGCACTGCCTACTTGAAATACCAGATGAATATGAATGAATATGAAAGCCATTTTTGGCAGACAGACATTTTTTTTTTTTTTTTTTTTTTTTTTAGAGCAAAACCAGGTAGGTCAAGGACAAAACATAAATTATAAATACAGGTTAGAAAAACAAAAAGTTATTTTTTTATCCCTTAAGAAGTGTTTTATGTCAACAGACTTAAATATGCAAAATGGCAAATTACATCTCTCAAACAACTCGTAGTATGTTGCAATGCATGCCAAATTGTAGAGGCTATTCCCACGCATATTCATAAAGCACATATATACACAGAACAGAGACAACAGCCAGGACTCTGTCACCTGAGTGACAAAAATCCCAACTCAACTCAAACTCATTTAAATAAACAAAGGAGTGGAAGAAGAGTGTGTTTATTAGTTTAGGTTACTAAAAAGTACAGAAAGGGACTGTTAGACATTACCCAGCTTCATGGGCTCAGAAAGGTATCATGACTTTCTTCTTCCATTTTTTAGCTCAATCTTATTTCCTGCTGGCTTCACTTTCAGCAAAGCAAGTCTTACCTCATAGACGTCCCTTTCAGACCCAGATTTATATTACATCTGTTCAACAACTCCAGTAAAAAGAAGATGCACGGCGGGCGTGGTGGCTCATGTCTGTAATCCCAGCAGTTTGGGAGGCTGAGGTGGGCGGATCAGGAGATCAAGAGATCGAGACCATCCTGGCCAACATGGTGAAATCTCATCTCTGCTAAAAATACAAAAATTAACGGAGTGCGGTGGCACATGCCTGTAATCCCAGCTACTCGGAAGGCTGAGGCAGGAGAATCGCTTCAACCCAGGAGGCGGAGGTTGTGGTGAGCCGAGATGGCATCATTGCACTCCAGCCTGGGCAACAAGAGCGAAACTCTGTCTCAAAAAAAAAAAAAAAAAATTAATTAATTACGTGGGTATGGTGGTGCATACCTGTAGTCCTAGCTACCTGGGAGGCTGAGGCAAGAGGACTGAGGCCATGAGTTTGAGGCTGCAGTAAGCTATGATTGCACCACTGTACTCCAGTCTTGGCAACAGAGTCAAACCCTGTCTCTAAAGAAAAATAAAATGTAGTAAATTAACACACCTGGGCTGGGGAGCACAAGCAAATGGAAGGGTCACACAGTCTGAATTCAGGATTACGCAGTGATCATATATCTTGTCTGTCCATGGTTATGAGGGCCCAAGTAAAGGACGAGGAAGGTGGAAGGTGCCTGGAGTCCGCACATGCCTGCTCTATTGGAGGGCCTGGCAAAGGCCTGCAGCATTAGCCTGATGAGCAGCTAAGGGCTTTATCTGCATCTCCAAGGTAGAGGGCAGCTGAGGTCCTACATGGGTGTCACCAATGAGGGGCTGAAATAAGACTTCACGGATAGCGAATGCTTCATGACCTCATTTATATTTAGGATACAGCGTATACTCAGTGCCTCATGTTTCTCATGTATATTTAGTGTATCATGAATATTTAGTATTTACTTCGTTCTTCCTTTCCTTCCTAACTAGGTTCACACATATTGCTCTACTTACTTTATTCGTCTAACACATCTCCCAGGTAAATAATTTAATTACCTATTCCTAGCACATCGAATGATTTGCATCCGTCTCATTTATTTCTTTGCCTTCTCTAACAGAATGGAATATTTTCAATTCAGCAAATGGTCTGCATGAGGCCCCAAGAGTTGTGTGTGTGCTTGGGTGGGGAAAGTGACGAATTAATTAGGTTGTTATATATTCTTGTAAGAACTTCATTTTTACTTTTTTATTTTATTTTTTTAATGGAGTCTTGCTCTGTCACCCAGGCTGCAGTGCAGTGGTGCAATCTCGGCTCACTACAATCTCCGCCTCCTGGGTTCAAGAGATTCTCTCACCTCAGCATCCCAAACAGCAAGGATTACAGGTGCCCACCACTGCGCCCAGCTAATTTTTGTATTTTTAGTAGATACAGGGTTTTACCATCTTGGCCAAGCTGGTCTCGAACTCCTGACCTCAGGTGATCCATCCGCCTTGGCCTCCCAAAGTGCTGGGATTACGGGTATGAGCCAACATGCCAGGCTTGTTTTTACTTTAAAGGGAATGAAGAAGCGGCCTGTTTAGATGATTCTTTATCACATGAATGGAAGATTTTAGGAAAGGCAGAAAGTAGGAAAAATAGAAGAAGGTGTCAGCTGCTTCTTTGTGGAGTGGCGTCTTATAAAAGCTGCTGAGAATGTGAGTCATGGGCTGGTGGCTGGGGGAAGGATAATGGGTATGAATTTCACTTGTTTGCCTACCAGCCATTCCAATTTTGCCAAGACGACAAGGTGAGAAGATAGTGTGGGACAAGGCAGCCACCTCGGGATGAAAGAAGGGACTGGGCAAGAGCGGACATGGGTCACCTTAGAGAGCAGAACCAGCCTTCTCTGGAAGGAAGCTTAACAGAAGTCTGCAGGACAGGAGGAGATAAATTAGCACCTTTCAGATCAAGGGACACTGTTGTTTTTAAAGTGATTGTGCAATCTTTAAGATAAATTTGGCTTTTCCCCCAAGCTGTCCTGTTTCAGTTCATCCTTTTCTATTTCCTTCTGCCCATTTGAATAGATTTTGAATGCTATGATATTTTCTACTTTGCATTATTTCATGATTTGAGTTAGCTGGGACAGAATTCTAACATATTTTCTACTGATAGAAATGTTGGGCCGGGAGTGGTGGCTCACGCCTGTAATCCCAGCACTTTGGGAGGCTGAGGCAGGTGGATCACCTGAGGTCAGGAGTTTGAGACCAGCCTGGCCAACATGGCAAAACTCCTCTCTACTAAAAATACAAAAATTAGCTGGGCATGGTGGTAGGAGCTTGTAATTCCAGCTACTCGGGAGGCTGAGGCAGAATTGCTTAAATCCAGGAGACGGTTGCAGTGAGCCGAGATTGCGCCATTGCACTCCAGCCTGGGCGACAAGAGAGAAACTCCATCTTAAGAAAAGAAGAGGGCCGGGCGCGGTGGCTCACGCCTGTAATCCCAGCACTTTGGGAGGCCGAGGCGGGTGGATCACGAGGTCAAGAGATCGAGACCATCCTGGTCAACACGGTGAAACCCCGTCTCNAAAAAAAAAAAAAAAAAAAAAGCTTATTTCCTAATAGTTTCAGCAAATTCTCAGACCTATAGTGAGTTACTTGCCCACTTCCTGAAACACACATTATGGCCAGGAGGATAGAATATGCTTACTGACCACACCTGAGCCATGCGCTCACCTGGCCTGAGAGTGAAGTAGGGCAGTCCCCCAGAGAGACACTGAGGTACTGTTACCAAATGTGGAAATAGATCAGGCAGGGACAACAACAAATGGCCACAACACTACCCACACTAAAGTTGCAGCAAACTATTAGTATCCTTAGTAGTCTCCTTAATCTTTTCTGGTGTCTTTGGGATCTAATTAAAACTAAAGATCTTTTCCTGCAGAAAAATGCCTATGTGACCATGTCACGCAAGATGTTGCTTGCTATTTCAGAATGGTTCATGCATGCCTAGAGCCCAACCAATAACACAGAAACTAGAAATCTTTCTGAGGTAAAAGATTATTTTTAAAGTAGCCCATCTTGTATCTAAGTCCCACAATTTTAGGCTTTCTTCTCCTCCCAATGACCTTTTTTTCCCTCAAGCAATTTTGTTTCTGAAGAATTCCTCTTCAGCAGGTGTTTGTTACCCTTACAGTGGGAGGAGGAAGGAGGGAGCAGCCCTTCAGTTCTTGCTTTCGGATTTTGGAAAAGAGGGGTATGAAGGAAAACTCAGAAAGAGAAAGAGAAAGTTACCACAATCATAATGTTTAACTTTTGTTGAACACTTTGCCCTTGAAACTAGAAGGAACTGTCATATTTCAAGACCAATCATTCTTATAAAATTTTATCATGTTCTGTAGCTATAGAATAAGAACAAAGTTAATGATAGGATGAGATAGTATCCTAAAAGTATTAACAGAAGACAAGATTAAAGATATGAATTTAAAAATATATAATATCAATTTCTTTTTTTCTTTTTTTTTTTGAGATGGAGTCTCGCTCCGTCACCCAGGCTGGAGTGCAGTAGCACGATCTCAGCTCACTGCAAACTCCTGCTCCTGGGTACAAGCAATTCTTCTGCCTCAGCCTCCCAAGTAGCTGGGACTACAGACGCACGCCACCAAACCTGGCTAATTTTTGTATTTTAGTAGAGACAGAGTTTCATCATATTGGCCAGGCTGGTTTCAAACCCCTGATCTTGTGATTTGCCCACCTTGGCCTCCCAAAGTGTGTGAACCACTGCACCCAGCCAAAAATATATAATACCAATTTCATATATGTACATAGAGAAATATCTAGAAAGATGTATATCAACCAGTGAAAAATGATCCTTTTTAAAGAGTTTAGGAGGAAGAATCGAAGAGAATTCTACTTCCTTTATTTTCATTTAGTTATATATGCCTTGAGCAATGAAGAAAAACCATATAATAGAAGCGAAAATGCTTAAAGTATGAAAATAAAGATTTCTGATATAAACAAAATGACAATTTTGTCCAGAATTTCTCTTCTCCTGGGTACGGAGTAATAAAAATAAAATAAATAAAAACTGTACTGAGTAATAAGGACTATGGAAAAAAATTTCTGATAAAACTTGGATACCAAGAACACTATATCAACTTATTATTATTATTGCTTCCCCAAACAGCAGAGATTAGGCAGAGCCCCAAAGGAAGATGTTCTGGAAGCATCAGGGAACAGCCCAACAAGAGGTGAAGGAGCCCAAATTCACAGCAGATCCCAGAAAGCATAAGCACACTGCGCTGAAAATGATAGGGATCCACTAAAAAGTGAAAAACTAAAAGAAGGCTGCTGTGAGATGAAGCGAGCTACGATCATGCTATCAGATTCAGAGAGAAAAAGAGAGCCTGCTGAGCACAGAGATGTCATGTTGAAGCAAAATGTCACTAAGACAGCAAAGAAAAGAACCGTTACAAAGCCTGGAATTTTGTCTGGCCCTATTTCCCACTCCTAACAAAAACATCCTTTAAATAAGTGGTCTAAGAAAATGTAACCCAATCAATCATGTATAACATCATTAGTACAGTGTGGTTTTTAAAACTTTTTTACAGCACCAAAACTTAGAAACAGGTTTAAAAAAACACTCATTAAAAAGAGATTGTCATAGAGTAGATAAAATTCATAATCACAAAATGTATCGTGACTTTTTAAAGTAATAAAAAATTACCTCCATAAAGCAAGACTACAAAATGAAAATGTGAGAGCACAGAGAAGACTAGGCACCCAAGGGGGTATAAAATATCACTGTCAGAATCAGGAAATAAATGTAAGAAAAAATAGAGAAATGAATTTTTCTAAATGGAAGGAGCAAAGAGAGAAATAGAAATTTTCAAAAAAACCCCAAAAATATTAAAGATAGAAATGCAATAAGCTAGCAAGATAGAAATTTTTTTTAAAATTGAAGAATTATACAGAAAATAATGATTATAAAAAACAAAATGTACCTAATCAATCCAGAAATCAGGGATTTTCAATGTACACATAATTGGAATCTCCTAAGATGGGCTGTAAAACAAAGCAAGTATTCTGAAATGATCAGTAAATAAACTTTCCTCAAATAAATAAAGATTTGCATGTGTACATTCAACAGGCACATTATGTACAGGGAAATTAAAACAGAGCAACAAACACTGAGACACAATTTTTTTCTTTCTTCTTCTTTTCTTTTTTGGGATTGAATTTCCCTCTTGTTGCCCAGGCTGCAGTGCAGTGGCATGATCTTGGCTCACTGCAACCTCTGCCTCCTGGGTTCAAGAGATTCTCCTGCCTCAGCCTCCGGAGTAGCTGGGATTACAGGCATGTGCCACCACACCAGTAATTTTGTATTTTTAATAGAGAGGAGGTTTATCCAGGATGGTCAGGCTGGTCTCGAACTGCCAACCTCAGGTGATCCGCCCTCCTCGGCTTCCCAAAGTGCTGGGATTACAGACATGAGCCACTGCGCTAGGCGACATAATCTTTTTAACTCCGAGATATTAAGTACCATAAGAAGGTACTTAGCCTATTATTAATAAAGATATCTATTTGCTACTCCATTTGAGTGCTTTTCTAATAAAGTTATGGAAATAAACAAGTAATATTCTGGACAGCTAGGCAAAAAGATCACGTCATTTATAATGAGGGTTTAGTTTCATTTTGTTTTAGGTATGAAAGTGTTGTCCTTTTTTTTGTTTCTTGTTTGTTTTTTGAGACGGAGTCTTGCTCTGTCGCCCAGGCTGGAGTGTAGTGGCGCCATCTTGGCTCACTGCAACCTCCACATCCTGGGTCTGAAAGATTCTCCTGTCTCAGCCTTCCGAGTAGCTGGGATTACAGGCGCCCACCACCATGCCCAGCTATTTTAATTTTTTATTTATTTTTATTTTTTTGTATTTTTAGTAGAGACTGGATTTCACCATGTTAGCCAGGCTGGTCTCGATCTCTGGACCTCATGATCCGCCAGCCTTGGCCTCCCAAAGTGCTGGGATTACAGGCATGAGCCACCGTGCCTGGCCCCCCAAAAATGTTTTTATAGCCTCTTACAAATAATGAAAATTGAGAGGAGAGGTAGAAAATAGAAAATAGGTGAGGACAAAGTCATGTTATTTAATATTGATCAAGTGGTGGAAGGGTTAGAACCACAAAGGCAACAATAAAAACGATAAGACTAAATTTGGAGGAAGGAGAGTACACAAAGAAGGAAGAAAAAGTAAACTAATCCTATCGTGGATGATGGTAAGGAACAAAGATGATGGGAATTATTAAATAAAGGCAGCCTTTGCACAAGGGAGAATTTGGATGAAGTAGTCTTTGTATGGGGTAACTACACTTTTATGTAATACAAGCCCGTTGTACAAAATATTTGCACACAAATATAAACCTTCCCAAATATCACAAGAATTACAATGTTAAAGTTAGCAAAAAGATAACATAGTACAAAATAAATATGACAGAAGAGACAAACATCTTTTAGAGCCATAAATGAAAATGGGCTAAACTTGAGTGTTAAAAGAAACAGAGTTAGGCCGGGTGCGGTGGCTCACGCCTGTAATCCCAGCACTTTGGGAGGCCAAGGCAGGTGGATCACGAGGTCAAGAGATCGAGACCATCCTGGTCAACGTAGTGAAACCCCGTCTCTACTAAAAATACAAAAAATTAGCTGGGCATGGTGGCGCATGCCTGTAATCCCAGCTACTCAGGAGGCTGAGGCAGGAGAATTGCCTGAACCTAGGAGGCGGAGGTTGCGGTGAGCTGAGATCGGGCCATTGCACTCCAGCCTGGGTAACAAGAGTGAAACTCTGTCTCAAAAAAAAAAAAAAAGAAACAGAGTTTCCAACTGGATTTCTAAGGAACTAATCTCTATAAGAGACACACCCAAAACAAATGATTCAGAGCTTGTGATGAAAAGGTTGGGCAAAGGTGTTCAGGCAAATACTTGCACACACACACACACACACACACACACACACACACATATATATATATATACTCTCTCTCTCTCTCTCTCTCTCTATATATATATATATATACACTATATAGGAGTAAGTAGTGGACTCCTTTGCACTGGGAGCTGCTGCTTTGGAAAGAGCAGTTTAGATTGCTTACATGTTTAGTGAGAAATGAGTTTGGTGAGGGCCTCGTGATTAGTTTTATATATGTGTGTGTGTGTGTATGTGTATGTATTCACATACACATACACACACACACACACACAAAAGATCCAGGCTTACCTCCACTGACATAGAAATATATGAGTATATGAGATGGGAATACAAGGCAATTGTTTTACTGCAAGAGGTATCTTAAGCATGCTTACAGCTCCTGCTCCCAGCAGTTACTGCCAGTCCCTAGAGACTAAGCAGGAGAAAATCAGGGAGGGTGAAAGGAGGCCTTTCTGTTACTCTGGGTATTAACTAATCACAAGGCCCTCACCAAACTCATTTCTCACTAAACATGTAAGCAATCTAAACTGCTCTTTCCAAAGCAGCAGCTCCCAGGGCAAAGGAGTCCACTACTTACTCCTAACTGCCCATCACAACTCATTCTTAAAATGATGAGACTTTCTCCATTACTTCAAAATAAGACATCTATTAAAAAAACATTACATAGACAGCTTCGCAATTGATGTTTAACTCTGAGATGTCTATTTTTAACTCTGAGATATTAAGTACCATAAGAGGGTACTTAGCCTATTATTAATAAAGATATCATTTATTTGCTACTCCATTTGAGCACTTTTCTCATTAAGCCTGTAAGAATATGCATATAATGTTATCCTAGAATAAAATATTATTCACTAATAGTCAAAGACAAACTTTGTATATTTCAAAGCCATTAACATCACTGTAAAAGATTATATAACTAATAAACATTCTCCATTTATTTAATATATATATAATTAATTAAATAGAAATAAATTAAATAGAAGTAGTGATAGCAAAAGAGATAGAGATAATTTGGAGACACACCTTGCCATATATTGTTGGTGAAAAAAATGTCAGTTTATTTTTAAAGTGATTCATGTCCTTCATTTAAAAAAAAAACAGATAGTTCATAATTATATTAATTAACAACAATATTTCCTCTCTCCTCTAGGTTACTTCTTTCCACTTCCAATTCATCACAAATCACTGCTGCTAACAGTTTGAAGTACTTTGCTTTCTGGGCTTTTCTATTCAAATATAAATATACTGCACAAACACACATACACATCGACACACAAGCACACAACACAAACATACACATATATTAATATGTATTCTTTTTTTTACAGACATAAGATTGTACTCCTATAACCCTATACATAGTATCTAGCAAATTCATTTGTTAACAATATGTGATACCATATCATGTAAATAGAAGAAGACTTATCTTTTTCAAGGCCGCAGACTGTGGCCGTGCCGTTACTAGAACACTGATGGACATTTACGTCGTTTTCAGTCATTTAAAATGTTGCGACAAGCATTTTTGTACAGTGTTTTTGTCTATTGAGTGAGATGGGCTATAAGCTAGTTCCTAAAAGAAAATTATTATGTACATTTATATTTTTGACAAAAAGTTCCAAATTTGTGTCTAGCAACTTTCTCACCAACAGTGTAGGAATTTGAACCCACACTACTCACCGACATCTAACCTTTGTCAGACTGAAAGACAAAAAATAATCTGTTGTCCTTTTAATTCACTAAATGACCATCTTTTCGTATTTTGCTCAGTCATTGCAGTTTTTCTGTTAACTGGTTGTTTATACCCTTTGCTCGCCTTTTCTGTGAGGTTGCTGGCTCAATGCTTTTTAAAAATAGTTTGAGTATAAAAATTGGCCCTTTGCCTGAGGTATATTTTGCAAATATTTTCCCATTTCCTATTTGCTATTTGACTTATTTATTATATTATTCTCCAAGTGCAACTTAAATTTTTTAAAATGTAATCAAATTATCCATTTTTTCCTTTATGGCTTCTGAATTTCATGCTATGCACAGAAGCATCGCTCCAATTCTGATAGAGATGAACTCATCCACATTTTCTTCTAGTAGTGTGATACTTGCACTAAAGATTTGATCCATCTGGAATTTATTTTATTGTAAGGAATGATATAGGATTCCAGGCTAATTTTTTTCCATGTGGCTAACCAATGTGTCAAGGTATATTTACAGCAATAACATACCACTTTTGCTGGTCAAGTAATGTTTTATAATATATAAAGATAAAATTACTTTTATGGGTTTTTTTGTTGTTGTTGTTTTATTGAGACAGAGTCTCAATCTCCTGCCCAGGCTGGAGTGCAGTGTGCAATCTTGGCTCACTGCAGCCTCCGCCTCCCTGGTTCAAGTGATTCTCCTGTCTCAGCTTCCTGAGTAGCTGAGTAGCTGAGACTACAGGTGTGTGCCACCACACCCGGCTAATTTTTGTATTTTTACTAGAGACAGGGTTTCACCATATTGGCCAGGCTGGTCTCTAACTCCGGCCTCGTGATCCGCCCACCTTGGCCTCCCAAAGTGCTGGGATTACAGGCGTGAGCCACCATGCCTGGCTCCACATTTTTTTTTTTTTAGACAGGATCTCACACTCTGTTGCCCAGGCTGGAACGCAGCAGTGTGAACCCAACTCACTGCCGCCTTCACCCCTTGGGCTATAGTGATCCTCCCACCTCACCCTCCTGAGTAGCTGAGACTACAAGCATGTGCCATCGTGCCTGGCAGAAACATCAACAGTACAGTCCTGTTGTTTTATAAGTTTTACAATACTTTTTTAAAAAAACATATTCTGCAATTTACAAATAAACAAAATGCAATTGTGAGTTCTGTGTTACAGGAAGATGAAAAAGGAATAACCCCCTAATTTCTTTTCAACAAGAGACTCCAAAATAATAATAATAATAAAAGCAATTATACTTCACAAAAACATTTTTAAGTGACTCTTTTAGTAGAGCTTAAATTGGCTTCCAGGATTTTTTATATCAGGTAAGACTGGTAAACTCTTTTGCTTCATAAACAAACACTGCAACAGTTCTTTTCTTTTTTTTTTTTGAGATGGAGTTTCGCTCTTGTTACCCAGGCTGGAGTGCAATGGCGCGATCTCGGCTCACCGCAACCTCCGCCTCCTGGGTTCAGGCAATTCTCCTGCCTCAGCCTCCTGAGTAGCTGGGAT